>NC_057754.1:9505043-9509465 GCF_004010195.1 Chiloscyllium plagiosum
TCCTTCCTGTCTACCTTATAACTCTCAATCGCCCCAATTGAACCTTCACGCCTCATCTTTACATAGGCCGCCCTCTTCCCTTTAACAAGGGATTCCAATTCCTTATTAAACCATGGCTCCCTCACATGACCCTTTCCTCCCTGCCTGACGGGTACATACTTATCAAGGACACTCAATAGTTGCTCCTTGAACAAGCTCCACATATCAATTGTGCCCTTGCCTTGAAGCCTACTTTTCCAAGCCACACATCCTAAGTCGTGCCTCACCGCATCATAATTTTCCTGCCCCCAGCTATAGCTCTTGCCCTGCAGTGTACACTTATCCCTCTCCATCACTAGAGTAAAAGTCACCGAATTGTGGTCACTGTCCCCAAAGTGCTCACCTACCTCTAATTCTAACACCTGGCCTGGTTCGTTACACAGGACCAAATCCAGTATGGCCTCATCTCTTGTTGGCCTGTCTACATATTGTGTCAGGAAAGCCTCCTGCACACATTGGACAAACACCGACCCATCTAACGAACTCGAGCTATAGCTTTCCCAGTCAATATCTGGAAAGTTAAAGTCCCCCATAACAACCACCCTATTACTTTCACTCTTCTCCTGAATCATCCTCGCAATCCTTTCTTCTACGTCTCTAGGACTATTAGGAGGCCTGTAGAAAACTCCTAACAGGGTGACCTCACCTTTCCTATTCCTAACCTCAGCCCTAACTACTTCATGGTGGGAATGTCCTTGAGTACTGTGGAATAAAATTCAAAGCTATGTGAAAAATAGTAAGGTATGGAACTGTTCGGACACTTTTTGGAATGTAAAGGGTTTTTACAGTTATTCATTTGGAAAATGAGGTCAAATTTAATGTCTGCTGTGGTTTACCTGCTAATCCTGAAAGTCAAATGACTTAGGAGAAAGAAAAGACAAGCAAAGCTTTTTGGAAAATGGGATTTATGGAAATGAACTCCTGGGAAAACTCTTGAGTACTGATGGTTTTCCTAGCAGCCCTTTCTCGGCTTGACCTATGTTTTCACTGATCTAGGTGGTAAGGAAACAGAAGCAGCAGGTCTCTCTTACTTAGTCTCTCAGGAGAAGTTATTAGGAACCTGATAAAGTTTCCAAATATCAGTATTTCTGACTTTATAATCTCTGAAAGTTGAATTATTACCACTTTCCAAATGCTTGGTTCAGCTTGAATTCAATCTGAACTGAAGGTCTTCCATCCTATGACTGTCAGCAATTCAACTTCACAATAAGTGCATCATGAACATTCAAGAAACTCTAGCCTTTCGTTTCAGACCTTTGACTCTTCTTTTTTAAGTAGCAATCTATGCAATGTTCTTTGTGTTGGGTGAGTGTGTCTTTAAGGGAATATAGTCCTTATTCCAGGTTATAGCTCAGATGTTAACCAGGATTTGTCAATAGTCTAAAGAGTCAGTTTAGTTTTATAATAAATGGATTATTTTGAAATTTTGTTTAAAAGAAGCCTGCCAAAAGTCTCCTCTATTCTGCACAATGATACAATTGGGAATTAACTGGCTGTTTTGGTGAACAAATCAATGCAACTCCACAGAGTTCACTGGTGGTGTAAAGGGGCTGTACTGTAATTGATTACCAGCACATTACTCCTGTCACAGTCCTAACAACAGCCTAGCCTCCTTCATTAAGGAGGGCTATACTTGTTTTGGGAACGATTCATAAAGAGGTTCAGAAGGTCAATGTCTGGGATGAAAGAATTATTATATGAGGAAAGATTTCGGTTTATATCCATTGGAGTTGAGAAAAATGACTGTTTATCTCATATAAACATAAAAAAATTCTGATGAGACCTGATAGATTAACTGCTGAGAAGATGTATCCTCTTATGGGGGAATCTAGAACAAGGAAAATCTGTTTTAGAATAGAGTTTTTGGTTTAAGACAGAGACAAAGAGGAATTTCATCTCAGAAAATTGTGTGTGTTTGGTAAGAGAGCAGTGCAGGCTTGGGTTACTGCAAATATTCAGGCCTGAGGAACAGATTTTTCATCAAAAAGGGTTAGCTAGTGAGATCAGTCATACATTTATTGCATGGTGGAGCACAGTCGATGGGCCAAATGGTCTAATCCTGCTCCTATTTCTCATGTCCTGACTAGTCTATTGTTAACTTCCTATGATCTACAGCTTTCATTCTTAATATCAAGCACTTGCCCATTTTTGTACCATCTGAAAATTCATGTCACTACATCTCATCTGCATCAAGGATATTGCTCTGGAATGAAGGACCCAGGATTGAACCCAGTGCAACTTCACTGGAAACCACCATCCCATCACATAAACCCAGAGACTATCATTCTTGGTTGTCTGTCAATTTTGGATGTAAGTGGTGACTTGTGGTTGGATCTTCTTAGCTTTACTTTTGTGCCCAGTCTAGCATGTAGGACCTGGAGGTAATGACTGTACTCATAAATCCAACAGGGAAATAAGGAGAAATGTCTTTCCTCAGTGTCGTTGGGATGTGGAGCTCACCACTACAGGAAGTGTTTCAACAATAAACTGCGTTACTTTCAAAAGGAACTTAGACAATTACATGTGGGAAAAGGGAATGGAAAGAGAAGCTGAAAGGCTGATGTGAGGTCAATGAAAAGTGGGAGATAAACTGAAGATGGGGTTGGGGGGAGGGAGGAAGAAGAAAAGTGAGAGTGGATAGGCAGAAAGGACAAATGTTGAGCAGAAATAGGGTCGGATGGTAGTATGGCACGGAGAAAGAAATGCAGATAATGAGGACAAGAAGCAGGTGAAAATGGAGCTGCTTTCAGCACAGCCAACCATGTCATGACAAGGCCTGGGCTATGGCAGTTCCGAAAGGACTTAAGACATAGGAACAGAAGTAGGCCATTTAGCCCATCAATCTTCCAACATCAAAAAAAGGTCATGGCCGATCAGATATCTCCAACCCCACTTTCCTGCCTTATCCTGACTTTCCATATTGATTACAAATATGTGGGCATACTGCCAAGTGCTCACTGATAGAAGAGCTTCTAAATATCTGATTGCAGGATGTGGTATGTAAGTTCCATGGAGCTAGACACAGAACAGAAACTCCTGTATAATTATGTTTTGAGTCAGGAAAAACATCAGTGAATGCTTAAAATGTGCTCAAATGAGAGACTGGCGTCAAACAGTGTTCTGTTCCCAACTCAAGTAAAACAGTAGATCTATATTTCCAGTCCGAAATTGACTTGTAGCCACGACAAGGTAATCATGACTTTAAGGCTGACACTAATTCTTAAAATAGACCTGTTTGAAATAAATTGTTTAAAGTCTGCATTAAAATAGTAGACGGAGGGGTTCACAGGAGCCTGTTCACCTCAGGTACAATTACACCATCGACATTTAATCTGCAGATAAAGGAGGACCTGCAGTATCTTTCCAGAAATACCCTGTTTTATTGTGTTAGATACCACAATAAAGCAAACTATATCAAAAAAATTAAGTCATTGCAACACAGGAGACTATCCTGCCCATCAGATGCTTTTGTACCTGGCTAATAGCAAACAATGGTGCTAGTTTTTAATGGTATTGTGTCCTATCCAGACTGTCCCAAGTTCTCAGAAGCTGCTCGTGATATTCATACATGGAAGCAGGCAGTGACCACACCCAAGAGAAATGGTGCTTCGCAAGAAGAAAATGCCTGGGGACAAGATCAGCAGTAGCAGAGAGCAGCGGCTGAAGGGCTCTGAAGTGCAGCCTAGCAATCAGACTGGAGGCAGAATTACAGTGAGGACAGTAGAGAGGTGTGACAGTACAGTAGAAAGTCCAGTCTAGCACAGATAACACAAGAGACACAAACCTCAGGTGAACAATATTCTCAGAAGGTGGTTTCCAAACAGACCAAGGAAAGGCAGAGCAACAGTAACCATTTCAGGCCATTTGGCTCAGATGCTGCAGAACAGGAATTGCACTGTGGTAGCTACAGGGAAGTGCTGAACAAGCACTAACCTTCATTTTGCAATGTCCTTAATGTGGCAGCAAAAAGATTGAGAGGGGAAACAGATATTGGTGCTTAAACATGTGTTGCTGGAAAAGTGCTGCAGGTCAGGCAGCATCAAAAGAACAGGAAAATTGACGTTTCGGGCATAAGCCCTTCTTCAAGAATGAGGAGGGTGTGCCAAGCAGGCTAAGATAAAAGGTAGGGAGGGGGGATCCAAGATGGCGGCGACCCAGCAAGTCTGAGTCTATAGTGCTCCTCCCAAGACTTGGGTAAAGTGGGTCACCCACCCCCACCGCACTCACCAAATCATTCATAATAGCTGTTTAATTTAATTAGTTGCTTAGTATTACATTTAAACAATCTAATATTTAGTAAAAATGACAAAAGGGAAGGGAGCCCGCAGCTCTCAGCAAGCAGGAACCCCTCCCCCACCCTCTCCAGCTGCAGCTGAGGTGTCC
>NC_057754.1:9515515-9522782 GCF_004010195.1 Chiloscyllium plagiosum
GCCCCCACCCCCTCTCCGGCCTATCACCCTCACCTCAACCTCCTTCCACCTATTGTATTCCCAACGCCCCTCCCCCAAGTCCCTCCTCCCTACCTTTTATCTTAGCCTGCTTGGCACACCCTCCTCATTCCTGAAGAAGGGCTTATGCCCGAAACGTCAATTCTCCTGTTCCTTTTATTGCTGCCTGACCTGCTGCGCTTTTCCAGCAACACATTTTTAAGCTCTGATCTCCAGCATCTGCAGTCCTCACTTGCTCCAAACAGATATTGGTACCAGTTAACTGTCTGCACTGGGGTGGGGGTGCTGGGGAGTCCTTGGACCATGTATACATTGGGTGTGGGTGTTTGCATTCCCGTTTTAGTTATCTAAAAGACCTATCTTTGGTTGCACGTCAGCCCCATGATCTTGATCTTTGGGCATCGGTTGGAGGATCTCCTCATGGATCTGCTCCTGGGCCTGGTCAGGCTGGCTATTAACAGGTCCAGGCAGTGGGCCGTGGAGGGGATTGTTTCTGCTGACTGCCTGTCCCTCTTCTGTGGTTATGTTCGAGCCCGGGTGTCCTTGGGGAAGGAGCATGCGGTCTCCACCAAACCTCTCAATGTCTTTAGGGTGAGATGGGCACTGCAGTGAGTGGAGTGCTTATTTTTCCCCCTTCCAACTCCATTTTGATTTGATCCCTACTTTGTCCTACACATTTTCTTTCACATAAGCATTGCTCCTACTGAGCTTCACTTGTTACTGGTTCCCAGGCCACGAGTGTTTTCTTAGTGGTGGAATGTTGAATAAAATTAGTTTGAACGTGATGTTTTTACTGACTTACACACGCATAATATAGTTGCAAAAAATAAGCAGCGCTGCTGTACGGCAATAGTGTAGGGGTGCATTTTAAAAAAGAGAGAATGTAAACAGAAAAAAAAATACAGTCAGGAGATTAGAATCTCCTCAGTTCAGGGGACTGACTCCAAGCTGGCTGGCCACAGCCAGTGTACTGTGCCCAAGTAAATAAAGAGTGACTTGATGACAGGACACCGGCCTCTGTTATTTCACAGAGAATGCAGAGAAGATGTTTTGCCTTTTGGCTGAGGCCAGCACTAGAGGCACTGTCTTACAATTAGTGGTGTCCTTTCAGGGCAGAGATGGGGATAGTTTTTCTGGTAGAGGATTGGGTCACTTTGGAACGCCACCTCCGAAAAGATGCAGGAGGCAGAGTAGTTGAATATTCTTAAGGCAGAGGTAGACAGATTTTGAATTAGGTAAGGAATCAAAGATTTGCAGAAGGTGAATAGAAATGTGAAATTCAAATCTCACACACACCAGCTACGATCTCTGGTAAGGAAGGAAACTTTGGAAGAGCAAAAGCTGGTGGAACCCCTAATCCCTGAATAAAAACCTGCAGGTTTCACATTTGTAGCTCTACAGCAATTTTCTGGAAGCAGACTTAGATTCATGTTTGCTCTTGCAAATGTTGATTTCTGGGATGCCTTAGGTGGATTCATTGCTATGAATCCTTCTTGCTGATATCAGTCTGAGCTATTGATACAATCAGGGAAGGATGCCCTCAGAAACTCTTTGGCAAAACACTGGCACGATTTTGATGAACTGGAACAGGTATGTTAAATATTACTGAGTAGTCAGTTGATTGCATCTGAGCTATTGGAATGCACCTTGTCGGGTTCAAGTTAAGATTAGGAACACTTTATTAATTTAGCTGCTTATAATACTAAGAACAATCAATGAAGCACCATATGCCCTCTGGAAAACACATGCAGAACTCAAAGAGGACATATTGATTAGCTCTTCCTGGGAGTAATATTTTATGTTCTCATGGAGAGTGCTTACCTTCTGACGTCAGTTACTTCCAGGTACTCACTGCTTATACTACAGCTAATTTTTGGATTATAGTAGGACTAATGGATGGCCACACTGTATGTTCGAGAGACTGACATTTCTCAAACTTCATCCCACAGTTTTGTCTCAGGGTTGAATTTGATGAAAAAAAATCTCATCTGTTGAGCTCACAAGGATCCTTGTTTGCTGAACAAACAAAGACCTCAGCAAGGATGGAATTCCAGTTGAACCATTCAACTAAAGAAATATATATTTATTTATAAAGAATTTATACCATACATATACAGTATTGTGGAGTGTTTCCCAAACACTCTTTTACTACAACTATCAGGAAAACAGTGTTTATGAGACAACCCTATCCTGGGTCACACTAAATAACAACCCCTTGGAAGTGGCCCTCCGAGTTCTATCACCTTTGTCGCTGTGGCACTATCTCTTTCTTCCACGCGGAACTCGACACACAGATAAATATGAGAGGTGGTACATTTTGGTAAGAATAGCAGGGAGGTTACTCGTTGTTGGAAAGTTTCAGTCTCCAGAGGGCAGAGGAGCCGAGGGAACGTGAAGTAGAAAGACTACAATCTCAAAAAGGAAGTTTAAATATAGATTAATAAGACCAATAAAGAAAATTAAGAACTATACTTCATTTTTAGAGGGAGAGAAATGAAAAATAGGGAGATTGTGCCAAACTTGTGTCATACCTCAGTTAGACCAGTTTGGAATACTGTACGCTATTCTCGTCACCACACTATAGAAAGGGTAGAGAGGCACTGGTGTGGATATGAAGTGATTAAAATCATTTATTTTGATGTTATTTGTTCAAACACAAATTAAATAAAGGGGATTCATGTTATTTGAATATCTCAAATGGCTTTATTAACTGGTTTGACAACAGTTTACTGTTACAGGTAACATATGTACAACCTCCTGCTTTCGTTTCTTGCACACAGCAGCCAGTCATTTTTTTTTTAAGATTAGATTCGATTCCCTACTGTGTGGAAACAGGCCCTTCGGCCCAACTCGTCCACACCGGCCCTCCGAAGTGTAACCCACCCAGACCCATTCCCCCTAACTAATGCACCTAATTCTACGGGCAATTTAGCACGGCCAATTCACCTAACCTGCACATCTTTGGACGGTGGGAGGAAACCAGAGCACCCAGAGGAAACCCACGCAGACACGGGGAGAATGTGCAAACTCCACACAGACAGTCACCCGAGGCGAGAATTGAACCCAGTTCCCTGGCGCTGTGAGGCAGCAGTGCTAACCACTGTGCTACCCCAACTTGGTTCTTGGCTCATTAGCAACCACAGCTCTTAAAGCATTAACACAACAATTCATTTAATCCCTGCAGACACTTGTGACTGATTGTGCAGTAAATTAAATCATCATGATTCCCTACAGTGTGGAAGGAGGCCAATAGGCCTATTGAGTCCACAATGACCCTCGGAACAGCATCCAACTCTGACTCATCCTTCTACTCTATCCCTGTAGACCTGCATTTTCTATGGCTAATCCACCTAGCCTACACATCCCTGGATACTAGAGGCAATTTTCCATGGCCAATCCACCTAACCTGCACATTTTTGGCCTGCGGACAGAAACTGGAGCATCTGGAGGAAATGCACAGGTAGAATGTACAAACTCCACATAGACTGTCGCCTGAGGGTGGAATCAAACCTGGGTTCCTGGTGCTGTGAGGCAGCAGTGCTAATCACTGAGCCACCGCAGTGACTGAGTGCATCTCTTCCCATACACAGAGCAAGTGAAAAGTCTACCATCAGTGACAATGTTTTTGTGATTTCAGGAGATGCAATTTCTTTTTTCGGTCACAGAACTTTGAAGACATCTCTTACTGGTGTGAATATATTCTATACACTGAGGTGGACTGTGTCCCCACCCACACCTGGAATAGGGTGATCTGTCTCTCTGCAATGAGAGTGCGCTGATGGACACTGATCCCACAGTGGGAGCACACACTCCTCAGTGGGAACATACTGATTGTACAGCAGCTCCCTGAAATCTTTCTAGCACTTCCTGCCTTCTGGAGAATCACTGAACTGCTTCTGACAGTGAGGGCAGATGAATGGAGTGGAACTGATTTGAATGCACTGGCGCGCCCAATGAATGTGGGTTTTACAAAGTTTTTGCCACTTTCAGAGGAACATAGGAGCAGGAGTAAGCCATTGATCCTGGCCCAATATTCAATATGATCAAGGCTGATCAAACACTGGAAAGCCATTTGCCCACTTCATCCCCATCACCTTGTACATCATCAGTAGTGTAAGATAATAAGACCATAAGATGTAGGAGCAGGATTAGGCCATTGAGGCTTCTCTGCAATTCGATCATGGGTGAGGACTGCAGATGCTGGTGAAGTCAGAGTTGATGAAGTGTGATGCAGGAAGCAGCACAGCAGGTCAGGCAGCATCTGGCAGATGAAAAATAAATACTTGAATTCACCCTTAATAAATCTGCCTGTCGCAGATGCATCCATCCATGACAGCATCAGTTAGAGCGACTACTGCACAGTGCCTGTGGAGACGGAGTCCCACCTTAACATTAAGAATAACCTCCATATTGTGTGGCACTATCACCATGCTAAATGGGACAGACTTTGAATACATCCAGCAACTCAAGACTGGGCATCTATAAGGCACTGTGGGCCATCAGCAGCAGCAGAATTATACTCCAGCACAATCTGTAACCTCATGGTCCCTGCAACCATTACCATCATGCCTGGGGGATCAACACTGGTTTAATGGAGAGTGCAGGAGGGCATGCCAGAATGGCACCAGAGACATCTAAAAATGAGGTGTCAACCAGATGAAGCTACCAAACAGGACTACCTGTGAGCCAAACAGAATAAGCAGTAAGTGACAGGCAGAGATCGGCGATCCCACAACCAACAGATCAGATTTCAGTTCTGCAGTCCTGCCACATCCAGTCATGAATTAAACAACTCACTGCAGGAGGAGGCTCTACAAGTATCCCCAATGATGTAAGAGGACAACACGTTAGTGCAAAAGGCAGAAACATTTGCAGTAACCTTCAGCCAGTAGTCCTAAGAGGATGATCTATCTCAGCGTCCTTGAATGGTCCCCAGTGTTACAGACAGCAGTATTCAGCAAATTCAATTCACTCCATTTGATATCAAGAAATGGTTGGAGGCACTCGATATGGCAAAAACTACCGTTCCAAACAATATTCCAGCAAAAACTACTGAAGACTTGCACTCCACAACTTGCCGCTCCCCTAGCCAAGCTCTTCTACTCTTGTTACGACATTGGCATCTATCTGTCAATGTGGAAAACAGCTCAGGTGTGTCCCATATACAAAAAAAAGGACAAATCCAACCTGCCCAATTACTGCCCTATCAATATTCTGTCAATCATCAGTAAAATGATGGAAGGTGTCAGCAGTGCTATCAAGCAGCACTTGTTCAGCAATAACCTGCTCAGTGACACCCACTTTGTGTTCCACCAGGACTACTCATTCCAGCCGAGATCAAACATGGACAAAAAAGCTGAATTGCAGAGGCGAGGTGAGAGTGACAGGCCTTGATATCAAGGTCGCATTTGACAGAGTGTGGCATCAAGAAGCTTTAGTAAAAGTGGAATCAATGAGCATAAGGGGGCAAACTGGTGTCTGCTGGTTGGAGTCATGCATGGCATATAAGATGATAGTAGTGCTTTTGGATGTCAGCAATCTCAGCTGCATGACATCTCTACAAGAATTCCTCATAACTGAGTGAATCCCTTCCCACACACAGAACAAATGAATGGCTTCTTCTCAGTGTGAATGCATTGATGGTTTTCCTACAGGAATAGTGAATTGAATCTTTACTGCAATCCTCACATTTCCAAGATTTCTCCATAGTGTGAGGGTCCTTGTGTCACTTGAGCTTTGATGAGCAAGTGAAGCCATGTGCACATACAGAACATGTGTAAAGTTTCTCCTCACCGTGGGTGGTGTAATGTTTTGCTCAGGTTGTGTATCTGGTTAAAGTTCTTTCATAGTCAGTTCACTGTAACACTCTCATTCGGATTTGTAACTGGTTAATGTTCTTTCCACGGTCAGTTCACTGGAACACATACAACCAGGAGTGTAACTTGTTAAAGCTCTGTCCACAGTCAGTTCACTGGAATGCTCTCACTCAGGTATATTTCTTGATTCTTTTCCAGTCACGTTGATGTTCGATATATACTCCCTTCGACAAAACAGACAAATGTTACTGACAAAAAAAGACAAACATTTCTCCTTCCACATTCAAAGGCCAATGACATGGAGGTTCTCTTTATGAAAGGAAGTTTGTTTTGTGTTTCCATTCTGTAAATCCTCTCATTAAAAAGCTCTGGAAAATAAGTTTACAAAACCCTTGGCTGAAAGGACAGGACAGACATTCAGAAGAAAATTCTAGTTTCTATGGAACATCATTTTCCTCTCTTGTTTGCATGACTGTGCAACTCACACATACACTCTCATCCCTGAAATCCATACGCATTGCACCACTTTTTTCCTCCACTATCAGCTTTCACTCCCCATTAACTCTGGCTAGGTCCATTTCTCCACAGATGTGTGCAGATTGAGGAAGATATCAATGGTATTGGAAATCAAGCAATTCTTGTTTTCCCTGACAACGGGGATATCAAATTCCCTCCTGCTCTATTGCATCACCAAGACAGACGCATTTCCTCCTGAATCCAAGTTAGTTGTCATTAACCAGAGCCTGTCCCTGGGACAAGGCACAAGAGCTGCAGATACAGGATCTTCAGATTCGTATTTGGACTTTTCGGTCTACACAAGGTATTTCTGAAGCCTCCAGGCATCCCAGGATTTGCTTCTGAACTAGAGAACTCACTGTGTTATAAGCAGGAATTCTGTTCTATTGACATGTTAAATACTAGAATTTTGTCACAGTCTTTCCCATTATTAACCACACTCTCAATCTGTTAATCACTTTCTGCCCAGAATGAAAAAAAAAGCAAAACAAATCTCGAATGAACAAGTTAGACAAAGGAGAGCCAGTGGATGTGATCTATTTGGATTTCCAGAAGGCTTTTGGCAAGGTGCCACACAGGAAGTTGATAAATAAGATCCCACAGTGTTAGAGGCAAGGTAGTGGTGTGGATAGTGGATTGGCTAACTATAAAAGCCTGCACGAGTTGAAAATGAACATACCAGGTGTACTGGAGTTCTATTTTGAAATATACAACATGAGACAGACCAGTATGTGTTATTCACAGCTTTCACTATTTTTTCCTGCTGGACGATATCATTTAGAGTCAGAGTCACAGAGATGTAGAGCACGGAAACAGACCCTTCAGTCCAACCCGTCCATGCCGACCAGATATCCCAACCCAATCTAGTCCCACCTGCCAGCACCCGGCCCATATCCCTCCAAACCCTTCCTATTCAT
>NC_057754.1:9522906-9558214 GCF_004010195.1 Chiloscyllium plagiosum
ATAGGAAGGAGACCAGAATTGCACGCAATATTCAACAGTGGCCTAACCAATGTCTTGTACAGCCGCAACATGACCTCCCAACTCCTGTACTCAATACTCTGACCAATAAAGGAAAGCATAACAAACGCCTTCTTTACTATCCTACCTACCTGCGACTCCACTTTCAAGGAGCTATGAACCTGCACTCCAAGGTCTCTTTGTTCAGCAACACTCCCTAGGACCTTACCATTAAGTGTATAAGTCCTGCTAAGATTTGCTTTCCCAAAATGCAGCACCTCACATTTATCTCAATCAAACTCCATTTGCCACTTCTCAGCCCATTGGCCCATCTGGTCCAGAACCTGTTGTAATCTGAGGTAACCCTTTTCGCTGTCCACTACACCCAATATAATGAGCAACTCCACAACAGACTTGGGAGATTTTTATTTGTGATTAATAATAATTCTTGTCCCACATTTTAAAATTGGAGTTCAAAATTCTGCCAAATCCAGAAATGTCAGTGTTTCCAGCCATCTCTCTCTGGGAAGCAGCAGCAGCAGTTCTCCACCTGTCACCAATCTGAGTAGCTTCTCTGTGTATTGTCTCTAGTTTAACACCCAGTCCATTTTGTCTGATCTACATGACCTCACTCTGCAACTCTCTCCCTTTCCTAGAGGGCTGGATAGTCAGAGAGACCTGGTGGCAAGACAGTGACAAAAGCAGAAAGGACTTTGATTTGTTTAGAATTTGCCATATGTCAGTTAGTTTTAATGAGGAATGTCTGCCAGGTGCTCTCTTGTGAGATTCACTGGAGACACATTGGTTCAGTGGGTTTTGGAAACTGAAAGTTGCACATGAGCAGCTTGCGGGACTATTTCAACTCAATGTCCAATTCATGTCCCAGCTCACCAACTTAGCAACAAGGTCCTCAGTTCCTTTGTCCAGATCTTTAATGTGTAACACAAGTAGTTTTGGTTTCAACACTGACCCCTGCAGATATCCACTGATCACCAGTTGCCGTGCCATAAAACAGAAACTGCTCTCTTCACCATGCTCCAGACACCATGACAACAAACACTCTTACGAAGTGTTCTGTGTGACTCCTCTGTTGTTACTCAGATTACGTGGAACTGGAAAGAAGCCAGGAAGTAATGGAGGAGATGTTGGCCATTGCTTTATTCACGAGGGACTACTTGCTATTTCTTTTCTATAAACGAAACAATGAATTGCATACGCACTTGAATAGCTGCATAACTTCGATTCTAATTGTATGCATTGCATCATTCTCCACCGACTCAAACTCGACATCATAGCAAAATGAACTCACTCACTCATGGCGGCTTCTTTACCCAGCAGTCCCAGCGCTGGCGAAGGTCCCCGATCAACATCACAATGGAGTAGTGCGCAGGCGCCGTGTCGGCGAGCCTTCGGAGCATGCGCAGTGAGGGCAATGGCAAGGGGAAAGATACTCCTTTGTCACATTCGCCGTCGGTAAACATTGACAGCCGCGGAGGGAGCGACGGAAACCGCGGGGACACAGAAGAAGTTTCTAAGCACCGGTGGAAGGCAACGAAAGCTGAATACAAACCTACGGGTGCTGTATCTCCAGATTCAGGCCTTTTCTCTGGAAGCGGCTCCAGTTTAACGGTCGCCATCTTGTTCCCGTCTGGGGTCTGTGCACGCGCAATCAGCGACGTCACACGGTGGGTGGGTCTCCAAGGGTCTCCGCTGGGTCCTAGCGCCTGCCGTGAAGTCACATTCAACAAGGGCTTTCAATCGTTTCACCCATCCCCAGGCTGCAGCTGAGTATGCAGCCTTGAATGCATTCAGTGAGAGTGATTTTGGTGTAGTTACAGGAAGCTTGCAACTTCTATTTGAGGTACCTCTAGTTTTGCTGTCAATTCAGCCACAACTGTCTAATCTTTGGCTGTCAAGGTGGAGAAGAGGCAGCCAGTCAGAAAAAATTGGCTAAAACAGCAACTTGTGGGACTCGACGAAGCTGGGTCAGGGGTTTACGGAATTTTCTTATTTAAGAAGTAGGTATGGTAGTCAGGCCAGCAAGCTTTCTCTATCATTCGGTTGGATCATAGCTGAACAAATTGTGACTTTAATTCCAGTTTCCTGCCTGACCTCTGTTGCATGGTTTTCTCCTTGCCCATGCCACACAGTGTCCCCATTAAGCTTGATACCTTCCACAAAGTTAACACCTCAGCATACAGTACATCTCATAGACACTGGGTGGAAGATTTTGTTTCAGTTAGGGGGTTCCCTTTCCTTTCTTTATTTTAAAAGTTCTTTATTTTTGCTTCTGTTAATTTGAGTGGAAAGAATGTTCCATCACAGAATCATAGAAATGTTATGGTGCAGAAGAAGGCCTTTTGGTGAGCACTGGCTCTCCAAAAGAGCAACCTGACTGAGTGACCGTTTAGCTAGAATTATTTGTTCTGAATTTCCATCAATGGACTGATCATGATACTGACATTGTGCATTCCTTTTCCAGGGGATTAAGAGAAGCTGATTTGCAAATGGAAATCTCAAACTAAACGTCATCTCACAAAATCTGACTATGATCCACCTTTCACTGTGGAAGTAGAAATGCTTGTCTGTTTGGGAAAATGTCATCGGTTTGAATGGAAAATTATTGTGAGACACACAAACACCCAAGTGAGAGTGTTGCAGTGCACTGACTCTGGAAAGAGCTTTAACCAATTATGATGCCTGAATGAGCCTTCCAACATTCTCAGCCCAGAGAAATTACATGTGTTTGTTTTTATATGAATGAGTCTTCAGAAAATCATCCAACCTGGAGAGGCACAAAGACACCGGCATCATGGAGAAACGATGGAAATGTGAGGACTGTGGGAAGAAATTCAGTTGGCCATCCCAGCTGGAAATACATCGACGTACTCACACTGGGGAGAGGCCATTCACCTGCTCCAAGTGTGGAAGGGGATTCAGAGAGTCATCTAACCTGCTTGCTCACCAGCGGGTTCACACTAACGTGAGACCTTTTAAATGTTCAGACTGTGGAAAGTGCTACAAATGTTCTGGGGACCTGATGTCCCATAAGCGTGTTCACACTGATGAGAAACCTTTCAGGTGCTCTCACTGCAAGACTGGGTTCAGAAAATCATCTGAACTCTCTGTACATCAGCGGACCCACACTGGCGAGAGGCCATACACCTGCTCAGCATGTGGGAAGGCATTCATTAATTCATCCAACCTGTTGAGACACCAGCGAGTTCACACTGACATGAGAACTTTTAAATGTTCGGACTGTGAGGAGAGTTTTAAAAGCAGCAATAACCTGCTGAGACATCAGCGCACTCACACTGGGGAGAAGCCATTCACCTGTTCTGTGTGTAGGAAGGGATTCACGCGGTCATCCACCCTGGTGACACACCAGCGAATTCACACTGGGGAGAGACCATTCGCCTGCTCCATGTGTGTCAAGAAATTCACTTGCGCATCCCACCTTCTGAAACACCAACGCACTCACACTGAGGAGAGGCCATTCACCTGCTTTGTTTGTGGGAAAGGATTCACTCAGTCATCCAATCTGCTGCAACATCAGCAAGTTCACAACTGACTGTAGTGGTTCGATTCTGATGGTATTGCTGCTGTTCGTGGCAGCCAGGACTGACCTGGTAAGTTGATCTTGAGGAAAGCAAGAGATGTATTCCAGCCACTTTCTTCCATGGTTCACAGCTCCTAGCCACAGAACAGAACATCCTTTACAACTGTCTTTAGAGTCAGAACTAACAAGGATGAAAGCTGAAAATGTGCTATCATTTTGGAGGTTAGTGTAGAACTATGACCTTTCCTGACTGGAAGTGAACTGGCAGGTTTAAGTTTTCCCTAATATTGGTAAAGACAAAACAGGAGCAGAGCCTTCCATTGCTAGTATGTCATCTCTCAGCCTTCCCTTATTTAAGGACAAGCGCATCAGGCTTTCTTAGTGAGTATAACTTATCCCTTCATGTGATATTTGTGGCTGAACTTCCTTTATCCTTTGGAATTATGACAACAGCAGGCACGTTTCATATCTGAGGGATTTCAGTTTGGCTGTTTTACATTTATAACAACGGTTCTCTCTGCGTTTGTTGGCTAACCATAGGAATTTGGTATTCAGTCTGTTTAAATGTTGTGGTTCTGTTCGAGCTGGGAATTTGTGTTGCAGACATTTCGTCCCCTGTCTAGGTGACATCCTCAGTGCTTGGGAACCTCCTGTGAAGCGCTTCTGTGATGTTTCCTCCGGCATTTGTTGTGGTTTGAATCTGCCGCTTCCGGTTGTCAGTTTCAACTGTCCGCTGCAGTGGTTGGTATATTGGGTCCAGGTCGATGTGTTTGTTGATAGAATCTGTGGATGAGTGCCATGCCTCTAGGAATTCCCTGGCTGTTCTCTGTTTGGCTGTGAGTTGTTGTCTGAGAGTGGCTGTTGGTTTGTGTGCTGTTATGAGTCCTAGTGGTCGTAGTAGTCTGGCTGTCAGTTCAGAAATGTTCTTGATGTATCAAAAAATACATTTTGCATGGAATCGAACCTGGGTCCCTGCTGCTGTGAGGCAGCAGTGCTGACCACTGTGCCACCCCAGAGTTTTGTGCAATAAACGTCTCCATGCACAGCTGCTTCATGCCCTGGAACCAATCTGTAGTTCATACTTTCACAAGAGAGACACAGATCCTCTTTAAATCCAATGCACTCAAACATCTCATCAAGAGCCCCCACCTGTTGTGATCCCAGCTGGGCAAATAAGACAGCATCCTGAAATTGTGATTTGTTTTAGTTTTGACAATGTGGTTTCTCACTGAAACATAAGCATATAACGCTGCACATTTTTGCTTTAACAATAAAAGAGAAGTTTATTAACAAAAGAGATTAATATAAAAGAACAGTCCAAACCATTTACTTATAATACAAATTCAAAGGATTTTAAAAACCACATTAAAAATATAATCCCAAAATTTATCTTTTAAAGTGAAAAGAAACAAAACAGCTTTTGTATAATTCCCAACGCACCATTCATTGAAACAGAGAAACTTGTGGAAGGAATAGGTCATTCAGCCCTTTGAGATTGCTCGGCCGTTCAGAATCGAACCAGGGACTCTGGTGCTGTGAGGCAGCAGTGCTAACTACTGGTGCTGCCCCTGTACTGTACTGAATGAAACACAAACAAAAAAATAACCAACTTAATCTATCTGAAAACCCATTCGACTCTATTGCAACTTATTGATGTTGTTTCAAGTTGTTGCAACATCCCATAACACCCCCTTGGCAAAAAGATGAATTCAAACGCGGGTTCTTACAGGAGAGAGATTGCAGAGAGGGAGTGAGGATCAGCTGTTTCTTTGGGTCCAGCAGCTTCTCCCTCCGCCCCCAGCAGAAACTAAACTAAACCAAAAAAGAAACCATTCTGAACTGGGAGAACTGGCCACTCCCCTTTCATTGTACAAGTGCTTTAAAAAAATAGACTTAAGCCTTTCCAAGGAGGTATTTCCAGGCGTATCAGAACCTCTGTCTAGATTAGAGTGGTGCTGGAAAAGCACAGCAGTTCAGGCAGCATCCGAGGAGCAGGAAAATCGACGTTTCGGGCAAAAGCCCTTGCATCAGAACCTCTGCCTTTAAAGACCCCTCTGAAAAAAAATGAGGACAACATAACCTTGTCAAAGGAGCAGCATTGTCACACATTGAAGAAGCTTTTCCCTATGCGCTTTGGCAATGCAAGGGCTTTGGATCAAACGCTGGAAATGGGATTAGAACACTTCGGTGATTGTGCTTGACTGGAAAAGGCTCAGTGGGCCCAATGGCTTTTATCTGTCCTGTAGACATCTCTGACTTAATCTAATCTGGTCCAACAGACCCATTCCTGCCATTTCAGGGGATTAGACTGGTAGTCCCTCATTGCACCCCCTCCATAGTCCGAACATCCTTCCTCAGATAAGCAGACTGAAACTGCATTACCATACTCTATGCGTGATCTCAGCAAGGCCCTGTGTAGCAGGCCCTGAGGAGGTTAATAGTATAAATGTGCCATGAAGTTGTAAAACGGCTTTGACAGAAAGACAAGTGTAACACGGTGGCATGCAAAACAAAACTCACAAGTGGGAGGACAGAAAGTAAGTTTGTGAAGTTGAGGTTGATTGTAGAAATCTGTTAAGTGCCTCCTCAGAAAAGGAGATGGGGTTCCTCAACCTTCACTTTAAGTCCCACTGGAGCATTACAGTTGGTCAAGGACAGAAATGTCCCACTTGACAATAGGTTGGGGAATTGAAATGGCAGTGCACCGACATAGGCAGAGATGGGTAGAAATCAGAAACTTCAGTATCATGTTGAAATCCCATCTCGGGATAAGGTTTGACACCGTGGTGAAAAACAGAGAGCTCTCAGCATTAGCAAATCGCGAAAGAGAAGGATGGTATGAATGGAGCAGGAATAACCTTTGGAGCAGGGATGAAATCCCACTGGCTCAGTTTTCCAAAGTTTCTGCTCATCCATGACAGCAAAGCTAATGGCAACAAAATAGACCACAATGGGGGAGTTCCCAGAGCTGGTTCTGAGGTCAAAACTGGCTGTCATCAGCCTAGATGTGGAAATTAATCTGTCCCTTTTTTAACCACGTGACTGATAGGAGGTTCCTCAACCAGAAATTGGTGAGAAAGTGAAATCATGCAGAGGGAATCTGGAACTCACTGCCTATACGGGTTGGTTGTGTCGAGGGAGCCATTGGAGAATCATGGATAGATTGCTGAGGGAGGTCACACAGTCTGTGTGTGGGCCAGTGTTTGTGATAGTGTGTGTGAGTGAGAGGCTCAATGCGAGTGGGTGAGTGTGTGTGGGTCACTATTATGGATCAGAACCCCTCAAAATATATTAAGCTTTGAAGCAACATGCACTTTATTCACACACTCTGGTTAAAATACAACAAAAGAAAAGAATTGCCTTCGCTGTAACTCTATATTGAAATGCTTAACGAATTAATAGATTGGTTATCTACTACACAGTAACTCTTCTGAATTCGCAACACCCCACAAACACACCCTTCGCAAAAGGGAAATTCAGAAAACAGATGGTCTCACATGCAACTGCAGCAGCAGAAAGAGAACACCCAGTTTTTGGTGAGAACTAAGAGAGGGAAAAATAGCTTCCCCTTCTTCCAGACCTCAGCAGCAACTGCGACTGAAAAACTAAGAAACTCAAAATCCTGGTTCTGTGAGAGATTACCTACACCTATTCAGGTTGTTTCTACTGCTACAACTTTGGGAAAAAAATACCCAAGGCTTCTCAAACTGTTTGCTTTAGTGGATCTGTGGAGACTGCTCTACACCTCTACCTTGAAACCTCTCTTTAAAATAAATGACAAAGTAATGTCTAAAAGCCATCATGTCATCAGACCTCCCCTCTTTAAAGAAATGAACCATCAATATACAAAGATGATTTCATTTCTAAAAGCCTTCCATTTAATGCTATTAGTACACTGCATAAAATATAGGTTACAGTGACCATAAGCATGCAAACACTCATTACTGTATCTATTTCAGTCCATTTTGTCCTATGACAGAATGCCTCCATCTTTCTTAACACAGTCGGGAAAACGTGTCGGCAATTAGGTTTTCTGATCTGTTCTGGATATAGTTTTCAAAGTGAATGGCTGCAATAATAAGCTCCCTCTAAACAGCCTGGAAGTTTTGTCCTTAACCCCTTAATGCTTTCGGAAGACTTTATGATCAGTATATACAATTGTCCGAGACACATTACTGGCAGTGTAACTGTCGAAATGTCGTAATGCCAACCCTAAACTCAAGGTGTCCTTCTCAATTGTGGAATATTTCTGTTGATGATTATTCAGTTTTCTGGACAAATACCCACTAGGTCTTTCCATCTTCTCATTGTTTTCTTGCAAGAGCACGGCACCGACACCCACATCACTTGCATCGAATTATGGTTTTGCATAATTAGGCTAACACTGGAGCAGTAGTTAACATAACTTTCAGGCTGTCGAGTGCCTTCTTACAGCCCTGCATCCACTGAAATTTCAGACATGTTTTCAATAAGTCAGTCAATGAAGCAACCACACTGCTAAAGTTTGGTGCAAACCCTTGATGAAAACCACTCAGTCCCAGGAATCATAGTACCTCCCTCTTCATTGATAGTGTGGACAACTTCCCAATAACTTTTCTCTTCACAACCTGTAGGGGGCACATGTCCATGTCCAATGACATGGCCCAGGAACGTGAGTTGGACTTTTGTGAAGTTACTCTCAGCCCAATGTATTGCCAAACCCGCTTCCTGAAGTTGATCAGAGTTCCGAAAGATGCTCCAAATCTTTCTTCCATGTGTGACCAAAAATCACCAGGTCATTGACATATACCACACAATTGGGTAATCCTGAGATGACTTTATTGGTTAGTCTTTGAAATGTGGCAAGGACATATGTCATACAAAGTTGTACAACTTTTAATTGGTACAGTCCATTCAATGTCATGAAATCCAAAATTTTCATTGTTCTTTTTAAAGGTACCTCCTCTGAGTTGGTTCGACTTAGAAATATAAGTTGCTTGTCCAACCTTCTCAGTACAGTCCTCCAAACTGGTATTTGAATCGGATTTTCTAACTGCAGTGACTTTGCGATAGTCCACGCATAATTGTTAGTTGTCATCTGGTTTTGACACGATTATTATAGGTGAGCTCCATTCACTGCAACTCATTTCATTATGTTGTCTTTGAGCATGCATTTAATCTGTGCCACTTTAGAGAGTTAAGTCCAGAAAGGTGTTGCTTCACTGAAACAGCATTTCTTGCATCTATATCATGGGCAATTAGACTAGTACTTCTTAGCTTATTGCCACATATCTTCCTAAGTGATTGGAATACCTCTTTCAGGTCATCTTGATTTTTCTCTGAAAGGAAACTCCATCATCTATTCCAATTTCTGGGAACATTCTTCATTGTCCAACTTAATTTGAGGAATGTCTAATTCTGAATCATCTGATCTTGGTACATCACTCTGTGTTCAGTAAGACATTCTCCTTATGTTTTCCTTCCATAACAAAATGTTCACATGGCACATTCTGTGAGATTTCTTTCCATCTAATTCATCTCACTCAATTTCCTTTCAATTTGATAACGCCCACTAAACCTTGCTTGGAAATGTTCACTTACCACTGGAAGTAAGACTAACACCTTATCTCAGCTAGCACAATGCAAATTTTTGATTTCTTGACTGCTTCCTGTTTCATCACATGCTGTACTATTTTCAAATGCTGTCTAGCCAACTCACCCACTCTATTTAATTTTTCTCTAAAATTTGACACAGAGTCCAAACATCTGAATTTGGACTTAGTAATTTCTCCTTAATCAATTTTACTGCTCCTCTCATTTCCTGCTCAAAAAGTAATTCAAACAGACTGAATTTGGTTGACTCATTTGGTGCATCTCTGATCACAAACAGTACAAACAGAATTCCCTTATTCCAGTCATCGGGATAGTCTTGACATGGTCTTTAATGTCTGATGTCACCTTTCCAGTGCTCCCTGCGACTCTGTTTGGTACACAGTAGATTTGAATTGTTTTATTCCTAAGATGTCCATAACTTCTTTAAATAATTTTGATGTGAAGTTTGACCCTTGCTCTGATTATATCTCCGTCAGTAGTCCGTATGTAGTGAAAAATTTGAGCAATTCCTCTATAATCCTTTTAGCTATGATATTGCATAAAGGAATGGTCTCTGGAAATCTAGTGGACACATCCATTATTGTTAACAAATACTGATTCCCACTTTTTGTTGTAGATATGGGTCCTATGCAATGAATTAAGGCTCTTGTGAAAGGTTACTAAAATGCAGGATTAGGTATTAAAGCTTTGGTATTTATTACTGCCTATGGTTTTCCAATTACCTGACAGATATGACATGTCTGGCAAAATTCAACTGCATTTTTGTGCAGTCCAGGCCAGTAAAAGTGCTTTTATATTTTAATTTGAGTTTTTCTCACCCCTAAATGACCTCCTGCTGGTAGTTCCTGCACCACCCACAAAACCTGTGTTTGAAAACCCACTGGCAGTATGACTTGAAGAATATCTGCCTATTTCTCATCTGCCTGAAAATGTGATGATCTCCATTTCCTCATCAAGACATCTAAGATAGTAGCATTCAGGGATAGATTCAGATTCGTTTTCCGTGTATGCCTTCTGATACAATCACAATAAAATTTCATCTTCCTGCCGTAACTCAGTTAATTTCTCTGAGCTAAAGCTGTCTGCTCCTGGTTTGTGTCAACCTTCGAATCAAACAGGGTCTCTGCTAATTCCACTTCAACTTTCTTCTTTGTACTCTCCTGTTTCAACTGGTGACTTTGTGACCTCATTACCAATCAGTTGGGAAACATCCCAGGATATGTGTCCTGCGGTAGTTCAGTTGCCTGAGTTTCCACTGGTCTTTCAACCACAGCAGGCAGCACTCCTAACTGTGAACCAGCTATATTATACGCAAGGACAAATGATATTCCTGGAGCTGAGAGTTGGTCCAGGATTCCTACCATGACTGTCCACTCTTCACTGGACACTCTAACCCCACTTTACATAATTGAGAGCTTCTTGTCTCACCGTGAATTCCTGTTACTAGTACATTTTCTGGCAATAGTCCTTCAGAGGGACATATCTCCTCATCTTTCAACATCAAAGATTGAGACGATCCTGTATCTCTTAATATTGTCACCTCTTTGCCTGTTGTTCCTGGCCTATGTGAATGAACTTTACCTTCGCAGGTATATGGTTGAAGATGATCCTTACCCAACCTCCAACCAGTTTGTACACTCTGGTGCAGCTTTCTAACCTCCACTGTGCTTTCCGTTACCATTACAACAAAATTCCCTGTCTTATCCTGTCATCCTACATCTGGCTTCCCAGTGCTTTTCCCTAACCCACCAACACTGTGATTTCATGTGGCCTACTTCATTGCAGTGAAAACACTGGAAATTTATAATTTCTCTGTCCCCTTCATGAGTTTCCTTTTGACCCTGTGGTAAGTTATTCTGATGATCTTCACTGAGATCTACCTTTCCCTTTCCACGTGAGGATTTCTCTTTTCCCCAATTTCTACCCCTCGTGGATTGAAATTGATTTTGGAACCCAAACTTTGATTTATGGACCGACTCATAATCATCAGCCATTTCAGCTGCTAACCTTGCTGTTTTGACCCTCTGCTCTTCCTCATGAGTTCTCACTACGTCAGGAAGTGAAGTTTTGAACTCCTCCAAAATAATCATCTCTCTAAGAGTATCATAGTTTTGCTCAATGTTTAATGCCCTGTCATCGATTAAAATTACTTTGTCTGATCCTTTCAAACTCAATGTAGGTTTGACCAGGGTCCCTCCTTCCATTCCTGAAACACTGTCTATAGGCTTGTGGCCCAGGCTCATATGCACATAAGATGGCTGTCATCACCACCTCATACAGCCCAGATACCTCCTCTGATAGGGATGCGAATACCTCACTCGGTCTTTTGTTTGGATAAACAAAACCCACATGGTCACTGGCCATCACATTTGTTTAGCCATCTTTTCAAATGAGATGGAAAAAGCTTTCACATCCTTATCATCAGATTTAGACAAAGCTTGAATATATTTAAACAGTTTCTCACCAGGTTTTTGGCTACCATGGGTTTGCTCATCCTCACTGAGCTTACCTTCAGCTTTCATCTCCATCTTTTTAAGCTGACTTTCCTGTCTCAGTCCCAATTTCCAAAGTTCAAACTCCCTCCCTTTCTTCCTTTAGTTTCTCTCCTTTTCTCTCATCTCTTGCTCTCTCTTTCTCTGTCTCTTTCTCTTTTTTCTCTCTCTTGCTCTCTCTTTTTTTTCTCTTTGTTCTGTTCAAGTGATTCATTCTTCTCTTTCCTCTGCTTTTAATCGGAATTCAAACAGTTTCATTCCTTTTGCCCTTTCCTTGTTTTTTGCCTCCAACTTCGGGGCAGCACGGTGGCTCAGTAGTTAGCACTGCAGCCTCACAGCGCCTGGAACCTGGGTTTGAATCCATCCTCAGGCGACTCTCTGTGTGGAGTTTGTACATTCTCCCCGTGTCTGCGTGGGTTTCCTCCAGGTGCTCCGGTTTCCTCCCACAATCCAAAGATGTACAGGTAGGGTGAATTGGCCATGCTCAATTACCCGGTAGCATTCAGGGATGTGTGGGTTTGGCGCAGTCGTCAGGGGTTACTGTAAAGTAAGACGGTTCGTGAATGGGTCTGGCTGGGTTACTTTTCAGAGGGTCGGTGCGGACTTGTTGGGCCGAAGGGCCTATTTCCACACTGTAAGAATTCTAATGCTAACTCACGCTGCTTCATTTTCAATTGAACCTTCGCCATCTCTAAAGATTCGGATGGTGTTTCCAGCAAATCTAAATACTGAGCTATTAATGTAATTATCTCTCTTTTCCTCACGGAAGGAAGCAGCTCCAGCTCCAGCTCCAGCTTGTCTGTTAATTCCAACAGCTTGGCCTTAATCACCTTTTTGTCAAACAGCCAAAGTCACTTTGCCAGCCCCAGAAAACTCTTGGTTGACTGAAAGAGCCATTGTTGTCCCAAACACTTAAACCAACTGAAATTAACACCAAGAACAGAAGACACGAATACCTGCCACTCGCAGCCTTTGAGTCCAACAACCCCAATCCCAATTTGGAACTATAGAACAAATCCCGGCCAATCCCCTAATCTGTTATGGACCACACCACACCAGACCCCCTCAAAACATTCCAAGAAAATTGTCCGGACTCTTAACTTTGTTTGTTGTTTTAAGCAGGTGTAAAGTAGATATTGCAGGAGTGATGCAGCCCAACCATTTAGTTTCAAAGAAAACAGAATTTGTTTGCAAGCTTACCGAATGAAAGACAGACAAAGGAGAACAGAATACTGAATAACGTAACTTCTCTGAAAACCCAACAGGATTATCCCAACTTAATGTTCCAAATACTTGCAACATAAACACCGCATGGCACAAAGGTAAAATCAAACACAGGCTCTTCCAGGAGAGATGTCAGAGGCAAAGATGGCAGGAAGTTTCAGCATGGAACACCTTCTCCCACATAGCTCTTTTTTTTTACAGCAGCCTCAAAGCCTACTAACTGTTTTCAGTGAACAGCCAGATTGCTAAAACCCAACCAAAAATAACCAAACCAAACCGAAAAAAGGTGGGCTGAGAGAACTGGTCACTGCCGTTTCATTGTACAAGTGTTTTTCTTTCGACTTGAAAGCATCCTCAAGTCGTCAAAGCCAGACATTTTGGAATCGCTGCTTTTCCGACCTCCTGAAAAGAAAAGCCAAGGACAGCATAACCTTGTTAAAGAAGCAGCATTGTCTCACATTCCCCCACCCCCCCACAAACGTGACAAGAATGCATTCACTTCCATTATCGAAGTCATTCATATATATTTGGAATAATTTTGACCCCAGCACAGACCATATTGCACTCCATGACTTGCATGTTGCGATCCTGAAGCAGCTTCTTTATCCTAATTGCTTGACTTCTGTTAGTTAGGCAACCCTCTTCCATGATAACAAACCGATCGGACACAATGTGTCTTGCGGTACCTTTTCAAATGGCTTTTGGAATATATCTAAAGGATGCCCTTTATCTGTCCTGCTTTTTCCTCAAAGAAATTTAATACATTTGTCAAACACGGTTTTCCTTCCTTGAATCAATGCCGACTCTGCTTGATTATGGGATGTAATTTTATGTGCTCTGCTATTATAATATTATATATATTATTACAGTGAGCAGCCCCTTATGTAACTAGGTATTAAGGAAAAACTATGAAGAAGAATCAACTCTGGTCTTAAATTGGTCCTTTTTAACATGTAATCCTAAGGGAACTAATCTAACTTGAAATAACAAAGCAGTCAGGATCTGTCCTGAAACTCATAGTCAGGTCCTCACTGCTTTGCTTCATTGAGATTTTGTTTTAACTGACATGTGATTGAAGATTTTGAGACAACTGCATACAAATAAAGTTAAAACACAGACCACTATTCACTCCTTCGTGTGAAACATTCATCTTCAATGTGCTTGGTTTTCCAATGCAATCTGAATTGTCCAGTCTTTTAAGTTTTCCAATTCAATATCCGAAGGGAGTATAGTCATTGACAGCAGGTGCTTAACTCAATGTCATAATGTGGTTGTATTTTTCCAATCCCTATGGAACGATGTTGTAACCCCAATGTACTCGCAGAGAGCTGACACGGTATAAATTAATGGGATTGGCAATGGGTCTCCTTGGAGTTTAATGCGAATTGTTGCTGGCAGCACAAAGGATAGGATCATTTCACTCAGAAAATGCGTGAGGCATTTTATAGTGTTGCTAAGATATATTACCTGATCATTGCCATCGTTGGTGCTCCTGGTAAGTGACAGTAGTTGTGCAAAGCTGAGTTTTTGAGCTGGTCATTGTATGTATTTTGTCACTAATGTTACATGCTGCTCTACTGGTCGTATTACTGTGGTAAAAAAAATTAGTGAATAATTTTGTCAAGGCAAACGATTTGAATGATCTCTCCAGTTATTTTGTTGGGCATGGCGAGCACAGCATTTATTGCCAATTGCCTTTGACAGCATAACCCTATCCCTTACCTTATCCCTACCCCGACTGCAGGTTATGGTGTTTCCATGTGTCTGTTGCCTGTCTCCTTCCAAAATTGGGATGTGTTGTTGAAGGAGTCTTATAGAGCTGGTGTGGTGCAGCTCATAGATGGTACACATTGCTGCCACTGTGCGACACTGGTGAAGGAAGTTAATAGTTCGGGATGGAGTGCTAGATGACTGGGACCTTGTGTCCTGGATGGAGTTGAGATTCTTAAGTGTTGTTGGAGCTGTACCTGCCCAGGACAAGTGGAGAATATTCTATCAGACTTGTGCCCTTTAAATGCTGCACTCACTTCAATGGGTTATCAGGTGTTGTTCACCACAGAAGTCCCAGCCTATAACCTGCTCTTGTAGCTTCAATATTTATATGGCTACCCTAGTTCCACCTCTGATCAATAGTAACCCACATTACGTAAATATGGGGGATTTAACAGTGGCAAAGGCATTGAATATCTAGGAGCGATAATTTGACTCTCTTCTGTTATTGATGGTCACACTTTGAGAACTGATGATGTAAATGCTTCATTTGTTTTTCCCACAGCAAGGTTTGAGAATCTGTTGGCCCTGTTTGCTGAATATCTTTAGCCCTCTAAGACAGAGTCACGGTTCTGTGTAACTGATTATGTTTTGACGGGTCAGCTATCACCGCTGATCAGTCCTTATATTTTTCACTCTATCAACACTTTGTTGTGTGAGGCCTGTTCCAGACAGGAGAGGTGCCTGTAACTGTGGCCATACATGTTGGGATTGCATCATACAGAGGACAGAACGCACATTCCTAAAATTGTACTGACGACCTTATTAGTCCACCTTTTTCAATTCTGATCTGATCCAGCTGAAAATAATTATACTCCCTCAAGCATATAAATCTGCGACTCTTTTAAATAAAAGGTCTTTCTTAAAAATTCATTCGTAGGATGTGGTATATCACCAGCTATTCCTGCACTCATTGCCAGTTCCCGGTTGAACCTTGTGAAGGTGCTGATGAACTGCTGTAGTCCACATGGTGTAGGTGGATGCATAATGCCCCTTGGGAGGGAATTCCAAAATTTTAACTCAGCGTCACTGAACGAAAGGTGATATATTTCCAAGTCAGGGTGTTGAGTGGCGTGGAGGGGTTCTTGCAGGTGGCAGTCTTCCCATGTATCTGCTCCTTTTGTTCTGCTAAATGGAAGAGGCCGTGGGTTTGGAAGGTACTGACGCAGGACGTTTGGCGAATTTCTGTGGTGCATCTTGTCAACGATATGCATTGCTGCAGCTGAGCATCAGTGGTGGAGAGAATGGATGCTTGTGGATGTGGCACCAACTTAAGCCGGGGCTGCTCTGCCCTCACTGCATTCAAGCTTCTACTGTCACAATTATCCCCTCTCCGAGAGCTATCACCTAATTTTCAATTAACCCAATTGTCTTCAACAATCATCTCTTTTAAAGCTGAATTATTCCATTAACAGCATTACAAACATTCATTTTTGGTCCTCTCTCCCCAATACCCAACATTTCTCGAGCCCTCCCATTCTTTTAATATGCTCAATATCCAACATCTTCCAGGTTTGACCAAAGGATATTGGCCTGAAATGGTAACACCGTTTCTGCCTCCTTACATGTTGATTTTCCAACTAATTATTCTCAAACCTTTCCTGTGTTAATCAGATTTACATACTCATGTGTATAATACATGAAGACAAAAACTGGCTGGCTATAGAAATACCCATAAAAACAGGTCAGTACAGACATTTTCATTCATTGTCTACATATCAGCTGTTCTGATTTGATTCACTCTGGAAACTAGAATGTCAGAAGTGCATTAGAGTTGGAACTGAGATTTTTGTGATTGCGATTGTTCCTTTCTAACCAGAACCTAACCAGTCCTAAAATCCTTCTTTTGATCCCTGTGCCTGATTTTGTTGTCAATATTTTAAGTACCTTTTGCTTTTTCTCTCTTATAGTTAACTTAGTGGCGATTGTGATCTTTTCCCGAAGAAGGTGTGGCCTCTCTATCTGCAGCACTCGCTACCTGATAGCCATGGCAATGGCTGATCTGCTGGTGATTATCACTGAAATCATAATGAGGCGGCTCAATTCTTATTATTTCCTATTTTGTTTCCTGAATATCGTCCCTGTGTGCAGTATCATTGCTGTCCTGATTCGTGCGGCTGTAAACTGCTCTGTCTGGTTCACTGTGACTTTCTCATTTGATAGGTTTGTGGCCATTTGCTGCCAGAAACTAATGACAAAATATTGTACTGCAAAAAATGCGATTGTGGTTCTTGCAACAACCTGCGCCCTGCTCTGTTTAAAAAATGTTCCCTTTTACTTTGTATTTGAACCCGGGCTGAGAATCGACCGTGTTTCCTGGGACTGCTATATTAAACCAAGCTACTTCACTGAACCTGGATGGGTTAGATTTCACTGGTTTGATATGATTTTAACCCCAGCGCTACCATTTGCTTTAATTCTGCTGCTCAATGCTCTGACAGTAAGGCACATTTTACAGGCAAGTCAACTCCGCAAAGGACTGAGGGGTCATAGAAGCCCAGGGGATCACCGTGACCCAGAGGTGGAGAGCAGAAGGAAATCTGTGGTATTACTCTTCACCGTTTCTGGTAACTTCATCATCCTTTGGTTGGTTATTGTTATCGATTTTTTTTATGATGAATTTACAGGAAAAGAGCCTCTTGATTACACCAATTCAGAATATATATTCCACGAAGTGGGAATCATGCTCCTGAATTTGAGTTGCTGCACTAACACATTCATTTATGGAGTGACTCAGTCCAAGTTTCGAGAACAGCTCAGGAGCATGGTGACATATCCACTTACAGCAATCGCTCGTTGTATTTAAAACCAAAACATTTTACAACATCCCAGAGCCGGGTCACAGGGTTTCGAGTTCACAAACCTACTCAAAGCCTTCCAAGAGAGGACAAAGTGAAGTGCACAGGGGGAAAGAGATTGGAGTTCCGCAAGTAAGTTCAAGAGGAGAGACACAGCACCTCCAGAGGTCAGCAAGGGAACAGCACTCAGAGTGGTTGGAATCTCGCTTCTTTCTGTCTGCTGCAGAAGAAAAATCTTAGTTGTGTAAGAGCAAATTCTACACATCTCCTGGTGCACAGTAAATGCAACACAAGCCAAGGCTTCAATGTGCACCTGGATCCCTTGCCCAGGTTTGGAAGGACCAAAAGGAAAGGCAGTTGGAGCTTTTGATGTTGCTGTGAGTTGCTCTCTCTCCTCAGGTTCTATCCCTCGCTACATCCAACCGGCCATTCACATGCCTCTGCTGAAAAGCAGCACCCCATCCTCCCTGGCAACTCAATTTCCCAAACCCTTTCCCCACTCTTTGTGATCTTACATCCCTGATCTGTGCCAGAGCTTAACATTGAGACCTTCCATTCAGGTCTCAGCCCAGAAAGATTACGGAAATATTGAGGGAAGGAATTACATCTTATTTGATGTGGGCGAAGGCGGAATACCTATTCTCCTTCATAACTTGCTCGCTGACATTGACACTCCTGCCCCAGCATCTTTCTCCATTAAGTCTCTATGAATGTCAAGTCATGTGGAACAGCACCTGTACAGTCTTCTTGACCCCATCCTCTCACTGTTCCTTGGCTGCTTCAGATTCCTCAAATTTCACATGTAAAAAACAGTGTAGGTTCCTACATGCAGGTTGGAGATATCCATCTCGACCAGAACACTATCTCTTTTGACCTGTCCACTGTCTTCATCCTTGCTCTCTGCGTATGGAAACTCATAAATGCCACCATGAAGGTGATGTACTGATACTTCCCTGAGATCATCAGACTTCACCCCCTGCCTCAGTTCAAGGGATGGCCGAGACCTATCCCATGAGTCTGCTTTAACTCCAAATATCAATATTGCAACACATTCCTGGTTGGCCTCCTATAATTATCCCCCTAGTGTGTTCAAGATCATCCAAACCTCTATATCTTTACTCACAGCAAGTCCCATTCATGATCCCTCCTGCTCGAAGAATTCACATTCCTCGACAGTCAAGCAATGCCTCGAGGTAAATAGTCCATCCTTGTTTTATAAAGCCCTCATTCCTCTCTCTGTTTCTGTCCCTATTGCCCCATCTCTTTAGCCTTCCTGAGCCACATATCCCTCCCCATCTCAGGAACTTCTTTCATCTCTGACAGATACATGATGATGATGATTCAAGTGGTGCAATGCAAGACAGTTTGAAGCCAACAGGCTGAATTCAGGAGCTGGAAATGAGCTGGAAATTTGCTGCAGCTATTTCTTACGTGAAGAAAGCATTTGCAAATTTGCCCAAACCAGGCTGAGCGAAGGAGGACTTCCTTTCTGTGAAAACTGTGGCCCAGATACTCTGGTCAGTTGTCCTCTGCTGACAATTAGACTGTATCTTGGAAGGGGAACTAAAATTTCCATGAGGTACACACAGTTTTGAACGAAATTGGTGATTGATATAATGAGAGATCTTTACTGATTGTTGTGGTTCTGTTCGCCGAGCTGGGAATTTGTGTTGCAGACGTTTCATCCCCTGTCTAGGTGACATCCTCAGTGCTTGGGAGCCTCCTGTGAAGCGCTTCTGTGATCTTTCCTCCGGCATTTATAGTGGTTTGTCTCTGCCGCTTCCGGTTATCCGTTCCAGCTGGACCCAATATACCGGCCACTGCAGCGGACAGCTGGAACTGACAACCGGAAGCGGCAGAGACAAACCGCCACAGTGTTCCAGTATGATTGAAGCCTACCACAGGACCAGAGACAATGGTAAGAGCCTGGATGTAGGTTTGCTCGCTGAGCTGAAAGGTTCATTTTCAGATGTTTCGTCACCATACTAGGTAACATCTTCAGTGAGCCTCTGGACAAAGCAGTGCTGATGATTCCTGCATTCTGAACACAGTCCGCAGATATCACAGCAACAAACCCAAACAAACAGACAAAACATGTCCAGAAACCCTAGCCACTCTCCCCCTACGTCAAAGACATTCTGGAAATGACTGCTAGATTACACAGACCCCTTGGCATCATGGTAGCCCAAAAACCCATCAACACACTAAAACAGCAGCTAATGAACTTGAACGACCCTATACAGACAACAAGCAAAACTAATGTCATTTACAAAATACCGTGCAAGGACTGTAATAAACACTACATTGGACAAACAGCAGAAAACTAGCCACCAGGATACATTACCATCAACTAGCCACAAAACAACGTGACCCTCTCTCACTAGTATCCTTACATACAAACAAGGAAGGACACCAAATCCATCGTAGGACAGGCCAAACAGAGACGCACGAGAATTCCTGGAAGCATGGCATTCCAACCAGGACTCTATCAACAAACACATTGAGTTGGACCCGATTTACCACCCCCTGAGAAAAAGAACAGTAAATGACATCACCATAGGAAATTACATCACCACAGGAAATGACATCACCAACCCCAAGAAACCCAAACATATAAATAGAAAGCAGGAATCATCAGCACTGCTTCGTCCAGAGGTTCACTGAAGATGTTACCTAGTAGGGTGACGAAACGTCTGAAAATGAACCTTCCAGCTCAGCGAGTAAACCAACCTCCAGAACCTGAAAGCTACAAATCTTCTCAAAACTGGTTAATGGGTAAGAGTGCCCGTGCCAACTTGGGACATGTTGAAAATACCCCTGGTTTAAATTGTGACAAATGGTCCAGAGCCAAGTGGACCCTGTGGAGAATCTTCAACTGTAAAGCATGGGTCCTACTGCAAATTGATATCTTCCTTGCGTTTTCCCAACTATCTTCCCATGCCTCTGAGGAGACCTCAACACCTAGCTCTCTCTCCCACACCCTGCAGAGTCGATTGAACTCATTGAGGGGGAATTCCTCAAGTGATGGTATAAAGTGCTGACAGAAAGTGTACTTTTAGCACTGAGCACCCTCCCCCCCCCATGTCAGATTTGTGGGGTCAGTCAAAAGTGTAGTCTTTTTGAATAAAATCCCTAACTTGAAAAAAGCGAAAGAGGTCCCTGTTAGATAGCTTGTATTTCCATGCTAACTGATCAAAGAACATCATTGTGTCTCCCTCAAATAAATTGCCCATGCAAGACACACCGCTGCCCAATGTTTGAATCCTGAATCTATCATCCCCGGTTGAAAACCCGGCATACCCACTATAGGTATAAAAGAAGATGCTTTGCCAATATTGCCTTCCCTCTGCTGAATTGGGCCAACATGCTTTAACAGTATTGATAACTATTGGGTTATGGCAATATTCCCTAACTGTCCTCACTTTGTCCAAAAACAGCAAACTGGTAAGGGGGCACCTTGCCTGGGAGGTTTCAATATCTAACCTTATTGAAAGAGAGTCCCCACAGGCCCAATCACTCACATAGGATAAAAGCGAGCTTAGTTGGTAGCTTTTAATGTCTGGGAGATCCACTCCCCCCAATCTGTGAGGCAGCTGCAATTTAGCTAATTTAATAAGAGGCCACTTACGATGCCAAATAAAAGAGCTGAACCAGCCATTCAGTCTCCTGAATGTTTGCGTATTGAAAATCGGGGAGGGGGGGGCATCCGTATAGGGTATAACAAACGGGGGAGAATATTCATTTTAATAAGCGCTGTCCGACCTAACCACGAGACTGGAAGCGCCTCCCATCTTTGAAGGTCTTGTTTGATTTTGTCAAATAATTGAGTAAAATTGGCTTTGAACAGCCAATCCAGAACTGGAGTGATAAATATGCCCAAATACACAAAGCCCCCGTGTGACCACTTGAATAGGAATCGATATACGCCCTCAAGACCTAGCACCTTCATAAGACCACCCATAGGCTTAGCCTCTGATTTTGCAAGATTAATCTTGTACCCTGAAAAGGCACCAAACGCACTGATACCTTGTATCAGGTGAGGCACCGAAACGGCTGGATTTGACAAAAAAAAATTAGGACATTGTCCGCGTGCAACAAAATCTGATGTAATTTGGACCCCACACCTGGAGCTGATATATTGGGATCCCCATGAATGGCCTCGACCAATGGTTCAATCACCAACGTAAAAAGCAATGGTGAAAGGGGACAGCCTTTCCAGCCGCCCCTAAAACTGTTAAAATGACTGATTGTACCCCATTGGTGATGACCGCAATTGGAAGGTCACTGTAGAGAACCTTTACGCACCTTATAAAGGCTTTGCCCAAGTCAAACTGCTCTAGAGTATAAAAAGATATGGCCACTCAACTCAGTCAAACGCCTGCATCTACAGAAATCACCACTCCCTATATTCTCTGTTGTTGACATGCTTGAATTACATTAAGCAGCCTCCTAACATTATTGGAGGATCTGCAGCCTTTTATGGAGCCCGTCTGGTCCTCTTTAACATTAGAAGGTAACACAGTGTCCAGCCTTAACGTGAGAGTCTTAGAGAGGATTTTAAAGTTCACATTTAAGAGTGAAATGGGCCTGCATGAAACACAGGCCTCCAGGACCTTCTCTTTTTTTAAGATTAAGCGAAATATTGGCCTCTCTCAGTGATGGCAGGAGACAATCATGGCTGTATAAGTCATAGGGCATGTTGAGCATTGGGCCTGACAAACCCTAACTCCACACACAGATCCACTAATTCCTTATAGAATTCGCTGGGAAGTCCACCAGGACTGGGTGCCTTTCCACTCTGCTTCACAGCCTCCCACACCATATCAAATGGGGGCATTGAGAAAAGACTCTTGTTCAGGGGTCATGCCCGAGAGGTCCAGATCCTTGAAAAAGGACTCCATTTTGGCCCACCCCTCCTCATAACCCTCAGATTGATATAACTTGGAGTGAAATCTCTGGAATGCCACATTAATCTTTTTGGAGTCACATGTTCGATTCCCAGACTCTTCCCTAATTGCCATAATGGCTTGAGGGGCGCTCTTTTAAGACCATAAGACATAGGAGTGGAAGTAAGGCCATTCGGCCCATCGAGTCCACTCCGCCATTCAATCATGGCTGATGCGCATTTCAGCTCCACTTACCAGCGTTCTCCCCGTAGCCCTTAATTCCACTAGAGAACAAGAATCTATCAATCTTCGCCTTGAAGACATTTAGCGTCCCGGCTTCCACTGCACTCCGTGGCAATGAATTCCACAGGCCCACCACTCTCTGGCTGAAGAAATGTCTCCGCATTTCTGTTCTGAAATTACCCCCTCTAATTCTAAGGCTGTGTCCACGGGTCCTAGTCTCCTCGTCTAACGGAAACAATTTCCTAGTATCCACCTTTTCCAAGCCATGTCTTATTTTGTACGTCTCTATTAAGTCTCCCCTTAATCTTCTAAACTCCAATGAATACAATCCCAGTATCCTCAGCCGTTCCTCATATGTTAGACCTGTCATTCCAGGGATCATCCGTGTGAATTTCCTGATGAGTATTTGCCTGGCCTGTCACCATGCTCATATAACCTTTGCTTTGCACAAGTAAGGTCTTTCTTTGCTGTCTGTGTGAGCACGGAATTCAATGCAGACCGCAGCATTGTATTCCTCTGTAACTTGACCAACGAGGGCCTGTCAAAGTAGGCCTTCTCAGCTGCCTTCAGCCGTGCTTCGAGGAGACGTTGCTGCTCATCCTTCTGCCGCTTCCTCTTGGCAGAGTAGGAAATAACTAATCCCTGGTATCAGCTTTGGCAGTTTCCCAAAGGACGGATGGGCTACTAACCGAGCCTGAGTTCATGTCTCGGAATGCCTGAAATTCCCTAGTGATGTACTTCACAAACTTATTATCCTCGAGGATAAAGGGATCCATTTGCCAGTGCCTCGGACCCACTGTAACATCCTTAAACTTAACCAAAAGGTAAACTGGAGTGTGATCGGAGATGATAACATAACATTTAGGGCGGCACTGTGGCACAGTGGTTAGCACTGCTGCCTCACAGCGCCTGAGACCCGGGTTCAATTCCCGCCTCAGGCGACTGACTGTGTGGAGTTTGCACATTCTCCCCATGTCTGCGTGGGTTTCCTCCGGGTGCTCCGGTTTCCTCCCACAGTCCAAAGATGTGCAGGGCCAGGTGAATTGGCCATACTAAATTGCCCGTAGTGTTAGGTAAGGGGTCAATGTAGGGGTATGGGTGGGTTGCGCTTCGGCGGGTCGGTGTGGACTTGTTGGGCCGAAGGGCCTGTTTCCACACTGTAATCTAATCTAATCTAATTACCAATTGTACAAGATGCCACCAAGTCCAGGGTGGTCATGGGGGTCAGAAAAAAAAATCAATCCTGGTATGACATCTGTGTGGATTCGAAAAAAACCGTAAAATCCCTGCCTATAGGGTGGCGACGCCTCCAGACATACACCAACTCTAACTCCACAAACAGATCCATTAACTGATTAGTTTGTACAAAGGGTATCGAGGGGCCTTTGAGCAACCTGTCCACTGTGGGATCCATGAGACAATTAAAATCTCCCCCACAATGATATGCCGGGACTTGAGACTGATCAGTTTAGAGAACGCATCTACCAAACATTTGAGGGGATGGGCCAGAGGGCAATAAGCATTTAAAACACCCTGTTATTCCCCGTTTATCAGGTCTTTGAGAATTACCGTGTGTCTTTAACACACTCTGGTACCTTAAATGGGAGATTCCTCCGAACCAATAGAGCCACTCCCCAACTTCTGGTATTAAAGATGAAAAGCAAACACAAAGCCATTCTGCTCTAGTTTCAAATGCTTCCTATCATCCAAGTGTGTCTCCTGTAACAAAGCAATATCCACCTTCTCTTTTCGAAGACTCAAAAGTACCTTCTTCCTCTTAATTGGTGAGTGACACCCCTTGATATTCCAGGTACATCATTAGCCATAACCTTCTGCAGTAACATTTAAATTCCAGAGAGGAGGAACTCGAACCACAAATCGCCGAGCCTTAGTGTCACCTGATCCATCGAACATTAAAACTACATAAACTAAACCCACCACAGTTAACAAACACTCAAAGCTATCAAAGATTATATACAACAAAAACCAAAATACAAACCAACATATAAGGAGCCAATGGCGCTGAATATGGGAACTCACCCCCTGCCCAAAGGGGGCAACTACCCATCCCAAAACCCAATTTCCCATCCCGTTGCCAAGATTGCGGCCTGGGCATTTAAATATAAACTGCCCGTAAGTAGGCATCTAGCCATGCCAACCATATTCCCTCCTCCTAGCTAGAGAGGCCCTTTGGCCCAGCAAGTCCACACCAACCCTCCAAACAGTAACTCACCCAGACCCATTCCCCATTATTCTATATTTACCCCTGACTAATGCAACTAGCCTACACATCCCTGAACACTGTGGGAGGAAACCGGAGCACCCAGAAGTAACCTACCCAGAATGTGCAAACTCCACACAGTCGCACGAGGCTCAAATCGAACCCAGGTCCCTGGCGCTGTGAGGCAGCAGTGCTAGCCACTGTGCCGCTGAGTCCTACCAGGGACAAAGGGATTAATAAGTCTTGAGGTAGAGTTCAGAATACTTAATGTGTTTGCTGTCTTGGCGTTTATTCAGGAAGAGATAACAGCAAATTTATCAGTCGTGAGAGTGAGTTCGTGTGAATGTGAGGCTGTGCGTGCCTGAGAAATTGTCAGAGCATGAATGAGAGTCTGTGACAGAGTGACCAGCTCTGCCTGTAATGGAACACACTTTGAATGAATTAATCAAAATGCAATGAGTCAACGTCTCAGAATCTCTCTGTCTCTCTGTTGTTTGAAGAGGTAAAGTGCCACCCTCTGCTGGCCTCCCCACATCACTGCACAAGCTCCACATTTCTCTCTGTTTGCCCTCCTTTTGTCTTCTAATCTTCCAGGGGGACGGATCAATCCCCGATCACATGAATCATCCAGTCCATCAGAGGATGGATCAATTCCCAACCACATTGATTCCCCAGTCTTCCGGGAGGTGGGGATGGGTCAACTCCCCACCGCATCGATCACCCAGTCCTCCTTCACATTGAGGTATCTAATAGTCTAACTTTTGCTGAATTTATACAAAACCCTCTGAAGTTGAAATGGATACTTTTGGAGTGTTCCAGGCCTGAGACAACCTCCCAGGGGGATCTTCAATGTCCCGAGCGATTTCTTCAAACTCTGCAGAAATGGGGATTCCACAGGATCTCTGTTGACAATGGTGAAGCAGTGGTGGAAGACTTTCCTCAAACAATATCTTTTCATATTCTTAAACTATTCAAAGTCGTGGCGGAATTATGGCAACAAGGGAAGCTTTTCACCGTATGTTACTGTATTTTTCCACTGTAAAATATACACAGCAGTGAAAAATATCATTCATTTATTCATTCAACACGAGTTATGCTCAGGGCGGGAGGCTTTAAATTCAAAAATGAGCAAGCTCACCTATGTCCAGTTCTGGTCATCCTTTTATAGGAAGGACATTATGAAGCTGCAGAAGATATTGTTACTGAAACAAGTTCCCATTCAGTGCAAACAAATATTTTGCCAAATGCTTCAGTTCCTCTCTGAACTTTCTCTGCACAATTCCACAGATGGACGCATTTGTGTCGGAACCCAGAAGCTGCAGTAACAATCCAACCTGTTGAGTGATGTACATCGGATTACTGAGGGTATTTGCCTGTGTCACAATAATTTATCACTGGCCAATTTACCGAACGTACAATATACGTCATCTAAAGGAATATGAAATTAGCAGAAATACTGAAAAGCAAAACCACGGTGTTCTCTGATTGTTCCATTCAGGACCGTTCTGGTTGCTGCTGTTACTCAGAAGTCCCCTGCATAATCTCTTAGCAAAATCCTGAATGGGAAATCTCATTCGTGGACCAAACGCTGGTTAGTCCTTGGGGAAAGTGGGAAATGGAAAATATGACAAGTATATCGCACACCAACAAAAGAAAATTGTCGATTTTCCGTTCGCATTAACCCAGTTAATAAGCATGGAAATTATAGGTCATCATTGATAAAGACGCTGGATACAAAGACATGCAAACGAGACAGAGTTCTGCAATGTAACATGTGAAATAATTTTGCAAAGAAGCAATTATTGAAACCACCTTGATATAAGCATTACAGCAACTTTAGCGTTGAAACATTCAAGAAGTTGTAATTCATTTCTCATCTGACATCAGTGCCCTCCTAGGTCAGAGTTTCTCTCTGAAACTTCAAAGACATTAACTGTTTCAACATAGCCTGAGGTGCAAATTGCAATTTGTGAACCACTTTACGAAAATAGGACATTCTCTTTACATTAAACAAATACCAGCAAGCAGAAAATGGATGAAATTTAATTTTGCGCATTGGTATTCAACTTGTACTATATTTTTTTCACTCGCTTACCAAGAATACTGATAGCAGCAAGAATTGGCTAGGAAATAAACCTGATCTGAAAAATTGTGGGATATCCCATTTCTTGCGAGAAACTCCAATGTTTGCACTGCCAGGCAATCTTTTTCTGACTGTGTGTAAGCACCGAATATACTCAGAGTCACTTACTTAAATGAAAGAGATGTCTCCATGGGATAAGATCAGGGATATCAATGACATTCCACTGAATAAACAAATGCACACGAACTTTTCTGATTCCAGGGATTTGTGAGTAACACAGATCATTCACCACAGTGTATGTCAAAATGCTCACCACCCCCCCCCCCCCCCCCCCACTGCCCATCCTGGTAGCACTCATCTCATATTACAGAGCTGCACAAGGTCTCTTCCACTCCCTCCACCCGATCCCAGCCAGCTCCACATTCCCCAGTGCTTGCCTCTCACCTCTTCCACACCCCCGGTGTCGACCGGTTGACCCACATCATTGCCACTGGGCAACCTTTCAAAATTGCTTCAGCCTTCCTGATTACCTGATGTACCAGCTTTCTGAGTTCCACCCGCAGTTACCTCTTTGGACAATGAATCTGTGGAACTCATTGCCACAGGCGCTTGTGGAGGCCATGTACTTGAGAGCATGTAAGGATAGGTTCCTGACGAGTAAGGGTATCAATGTTTATGGGGGGAAGGCAGGAGAATGTGTTTGAGAAACATATTGGCCAAGATATAATGGCAGAGCAGCCTAAATGGGTTGAATGGCCTGATTCTGCTCCTGTCTCTTACAGTCTTACACCCTAAGTCCATTTCTTCTGCAGTGTCCTGCTGTCCTTGCTCCATTTAACTTGTCCCATTGTTCTCCCTTCCAAAATGAACAACTTCGCATTTTCCTGCAATAAACTCAATGCGACAAATTTTACTCTGTCACTTCACATATAAGTATATGCCTCTCACGACTTGTCTTTCCACCTATTTTTGTGTCATCTGCAAATTTGGCAACAGTACATTAGCTTCCTTCCTCCCATTCATTCATACATATTGGAAATAGTTGCGTTCCCAGCACTGATCCCTGTGGAAACCGATTATAGGTTTCCAACTTGAAAAGGTATCCCTTATCCCATCTGCTGTTTCCTGCCCGTCTGCCAGTTCTCTACTCATGCCACATTACTACGTCGACACCACCAGCCCTTAGCTTATGATGTGAATCCTTGTGAGGTAACTTGCTGTACACATTCTACTGGCCCGCATCAATCCACTCTGGTTGAAGCCTTATCAAAATCTGAAGATCCTGGTTCCAGGTCGCTCTACCATGCGGGGCATCCTGTTCCGTTCTATGTGATGAAAGATTTAGGCCTCGAGCCAGTCTGTTAAGTCATATGGAGTTCCACAGTAGAAACTCAAGATTGATTGGCTGCCATCCTTAAATGGAGGAATGGGCGCTCGTTACCAAATCAATAATTAGCAATGTTATTTCCACACTTTCTGCAACAGCTATCGGAAGGATATTATTAAATTGGAGAGGGCTCAGAAAGGATTTACCAAGAATTTGCTCAGAATGGAAAGTGTGAGTCGTAAAGTTAGGCTGGATGGGCTAGGCCTGTTTTCACTACAGCATGGGAGGTTGAGGAGTGACCTTATCGAGGTTTATAAAATCACCAGGGGCTTGGATAAGGTAAATAGCCGGGGGTCTTTTTCCCTAGGGCGGGGGCATTCCAAACTGGTGGGCATATTTTTAAGGTGAGAGAGAGAGACACAACGCTTATACACCGAGTGGTTCGTGTGCGGAATGAACTGCCAGAGAACGTGTGATAATAGAAATGCTTAAGAGGTTGTCCTGTTTTCTTTAGAAGGGCGGTTTTAAGTCAGAGGTAGTGAGGTGCCTATTTGAAAAGCTAATAAAGTAAACAGCTTGTGAGACTTTTTCTTTAAATTAGAACGATAGAAGCAGTCTGAAAGGGTATTGTCAAACTCCCACAGAACCAGGATTTTTAGTTTCTCAGTTCTTCAGTAGCAGTTACAGGGTCATAGGGTAATACAGCATGGAAACAGACCCTTCAGCCCAGACTGGTCCACAGTGACCCTGATGCCCACTCAGCTAGTTCCAACTGGCTTCATTTGGCCCATATCCCTCCAGGAATACACTTTATCCTGGCTAATGATATAGCTGGATCACAGGGGGTGAGTGAGGCCTGTTGTGGTTGAAAAGCCTGTGGAAAATCAGGCAACTGAGGAAACATACGCTGGGATTTTTCCTGACTGTATGGTAACAAGGTCACAAAGCCACAGGTAGGAACTGTAGGAGAAATCAAAGAATAAAGATAGGGAAGTTGAAGTTCAATTATCAGACACGATGTTTGATCAAATGATTGAGAAACAAAAACAAACACAGCTGGAGGACGAAGTGGACAATTTTAGTTCAGAGAAATTAACTGAAATACAACAGAGAGATGAGAAACTAAAGCAGTTATATCAAGGCATGTACACAAGAGAAGAATCTGAGTGTATCCCAGAATGTTACTATCTTAAAAATGGTGTTTTAATGAGGAAATGGAGACCATCACGTATTCATGCAGATGAGAAATGGGCAGAAAATCATCAAATTATATTAGCGATGGGTTATAGAAAGGAGGTGTTGCAGGTAGCATGTGAATTACCAGTAGGAGATCATTTAGGTGTAAGGAAAACTCAAGCCAAAATACAAAAACATTTTTATTGGCCTGGACTGCATCAGGATGTGTTTGAATTTTGCCAGAAATGTCGTCCGTGTCAGGTAATTAGAAAACCAGTACTCTTAACACCCATTCTGGCATTTGAAGAAACCTCTACAAAGGTCTTAGTTGTTTGTGTAGGACCCCAATCTAAAACAAAAAGTGGGAATCAGTATTTGTTGACCATAACTGATGAGTCCACTAGATTTCCAAGGCCATTCCATTACGGCTATAAGGATTGGCGAAGAGTTACTCAAAGTCTCCACCTGATATGGACTACCTACAGAGATACAATCAGATCAAGGGTCAAATTTCACATCAAAGTCATTTAAAGGAGTTCAGAATAGCTGAACAAAGAAACAATTCAAATCCACTGCATACCATCCAGAATTGTAGGGAGCATTGGCATCGAACTTTAAAGACAATGTTGAGGGCTTATAGCCAAGACTATCCAGCGGATTGGGAAAAGGAATTCCACTATGGAAGTAGAGATGCACCAAATGGATCTACCAAATTTAGTTTTGGGGCATGAGATGAGAGGACCACTAAAAGTAATGAAGGAGAAATTGGTGAGTCAGAGTTCAGAGACCACATGTTTGAACAATGTGTCAATTTTTTGGGAAAGATTAAATAGAGTGGGTGAGTTGGCTAGACAGCATCTGAAAATAGCACAGCATGTGATGAAACAGGAAGCAGGCAATAAATCAAAAATTCGCAAGTTTGCTAGCGGAGATCAAATGTTAAGACAAGATATAGCAGACCTTATCAAATTGAACAAAAACTGAGAAAGATTAACTATTTCATAGTCATAGTCATAGTCATAGAGATGTACAGCATGGAAACAGACCCTTCGGTCCAACCCGTCCATGCCGACCAGATATCCCAACCCAATCTAGTCCCACCTGCCAGCACCCGGCCCATATCCCTCCAAACCTTTGTAAACCTCTATAAGGTCACCCCTCAGCCTCTGACGCTCCAGGGAAAACAGCCCCAGCCTGTTCAGCCTCTCCCTATATCTCAAACCCTCCAACCCTGGCAACATCCTTGTAAATCTTTTCTGAGCCCTTTCAAGTTTCATTACATCTTTCCGATAGGAAGGAGACCAGGATTCTGGGTAATCCAAAATGGAGGACAGAAAAAATTTCTGGCTGTAAGAGCTGCTCCTTTTTTTGAGGTATTTTAGGTTTTGGAGATGATTTCCTTGAATTCTAGGAGCAGCAATTACTGTTTTATATGCTGTTGCAGTGTTTTGGAACTTTGGAAAAAAAATAAGATTGCCAGATAGAAAGAAATCTCACAGAGTGTGTCGTGTGAATATGCTCAAACGTTTTTGTTTGAGGGAAGGAAAGCAAAAGGAGACTGTGTTACTGATAACAATTCAGAGTGAAGAAGCCAGCTCAGATGATTCTGAAATGTCATGATGTGGAGGTGCCAATGTTGGACTGGGATGGGCAAAGTTTAAAATCACACAACACCAGGTTAGAGTCCAACAGGTTTAGTTGGAAGTACAGGTAGACAATCCTTTATCCAAAACCCTTGGGGCCAGCTGGTTTTCGGATTTTGGATTTTTTCCGGATTTTGGAATAAATGACATTTTCACAGTGAAATAAAATAAACTGACTGAGCAGCACAGGTGTGACTACTATGAGCACTGAGACAAAACTGGTGCCTGCCAGCGCGGGGCCATGCCACCAAGTCATGTCTGAGTGACGTGGGTCAAGTGGGTGTGGAGTCGGGTTAACTGTTTGCATGCCAAACTGCCTTGTTGTGGAGAAAAAAAACTTCACAAAGGAAGCTTCAGACTTCAGAGCTCTTTGGATTTCAGAATTTCGGATCAAGGATTAGTCTACCTGTACAAGCTTTCAGAGCGCTGCTATTTCATCAGGTAGCGAGTAGGGCAAGATCCTATGACTGGTGTTATGTGATGTTTAATTGATTCTAAATTGGACATTTCTCAAATTAAAATGGACAATGAGGAAGTTCCCAAATGGGATGGATTACTGGGTTACCTTGCAGAAGGAAATCAAAATGACCTGAAAGAATTATTATACTCACATGAAGAGATATGTGGGAATAAGCTGGGAAGAACTAATATAAGACCATAGGAGCAGAAATTAGGCCATTCAGCCCATCAAGCCTACTCTGCCATTCAATCAGGGCTAATAAGTTTCTCAACCCCATTCTCCCGCTTTCTCCCCATAACCCTTGACCCCCTTGATAATCAAGAACCTATCTATCTCAGTCTTCAATATCCTCAGTGACCTGGCCTCCACAGCCTTCCGTGGCAGTGAATTCCATGGATTCACCGCTCTCAGGCTGAGGAGGTTTCTTCTTATCTCCGTTCTGAAAGGCCTTCCCTTTACTCTAAGTCAATGTCCTCGGGTCCTAGTCTCTCCTACCAATGGAAACATCTTCTCAACATCCACTCTGTCCAGGCTATTCAGTATTCTGTATGTTTCAATTAGATCCCCCCCTAATCCTTCTAAACTCCATCGACTATAGACACAGAGTCCTCAAACATTCCTCATATGTGAAGCTTTTCATTCCTGGAACCATTCTCGTGAACCTCCTCTGAACACGCTCCAGGTCCAGTACATCCTTCCTGAGATATGGGGCCCAAAACTGTGCACAATACTCCAAATGTGGTCTGACCAGAGCCTTATAGAGCCTCAGAAATATATCCTTGCTTTTATATTCAAGTCCTCTCAAAATAAATACCATCATTGCATTTGCCTTCCTAACTACTGACTCAACTTGCAAGTTTTACCTTGGGAGAATCCTGGACTAGAACCCCCAAGTCTCTTTGCACCTCAGACTTCTGAATTTTCTCCCCATTTAGAAAACAGTCCATACCTCTATTCTTCCGACCAAAGTGCATGACCTCACACTTTCCCACGTTGTACTCCATCTGCCACTTCTTTGCCCACTCTCCGAACCTGTCCAAATCCTTCTGCGGCCTCCCTGCCTCCTCAATGCTACCCGTCCCTCTGCCTATCTTTGCACCAGACCATTGGACAGTGGATGGTATGGAGCTGTCCAAACATGCCGAATGCCATTCGACTGTAGGAAATACTTGAAATCCCTGCTGGTAAATGATGACACATTGTCCGCGACCAATACTTCCGCAAGTCCGTGTAGCGTGAACGATGCTCATGTCATAGACCAAGCCAGACCCCCTCAAAACATTTCAAGAGGTTAGCCCAGACCCTAACTTTGGTAGTTGTTTTAAGCAGGTGTAGAGTAGATATTCCAGGAGTGATGCAGCTGTCCCAACCACTTAGCTTTAAGAAAAAGAAAGGATTTATTTGCTAGATTACAAACAAATGAGAACAGAACACAGAACAACTTAATCTATCCTAAAACCCAACAGATTATCCCCAACATAATAATGCTATTCCAACTATTTGCAACAATCCACATAAATGCCCCTTGGCACAAAAGGTGGAATCAAACACAGGGTCTTCCAGGAGCGAGAGAGAGAGAGAGAGAGAGATGGCAGAGAGATTCAGCAAGGAACACCTTCTTCCACGCAGCTGTTCCTTGCATCAAAACGCACCGCTTTCAGTGAACAGCCAGAGTGCTAAAAATCCAAAACCAAACCAAACCGGAGTAAAGCTGAGCTGGGAGAGCTCACTGTGCGACTCGAACGCCTTTTGCCTGAAGCAGTACTTGTTAGCTATTATCAAACCGGCCCTCAAACCCTTTAAACCTAGTCTTTTCAGAATCACTGCTTTTATGACCTCTCAGAAAAGAAAAGCCAAGGACAGCATAACCACATTAAAGGAACAGCATCGCCGTACCTCCCCCCTTTAAAAAAAAGACCCATCAATATCCAAAGATGGCTTCATTTTAAAACCCTTTAATCTTAACCTGTTAGCACTCGAAGACACACGTATACGTTACATTGACGATGATCATGCAACGCGCTCTACTACATTTCGTTTCAGTCCATTTTACCCCTGCCACCGAAAGCCTTCCTTTCTTATTCAAGTCTCGACAACGCGTCAGCAGTCCGATTTTCTCATCCTGCCCCATGCACAGTTTTCACATTGAGTGCACGCAACAACAAGCCTCATTGAAATAGTCTGGAGTTTTTGTCCTTAAATTTCTCCATAAACTTCATTCGGTCATGACCAGTGTCTCAGATTGTCTCAGATACATTACTGCTGAAAACGTGTTGCCGGAAAAGCGCAGCAGGTCAGGCAGCATCCAAGGAGCAGGAGAATACATTACTGGTACATTACTGTCTCAGATACATTGAAATGTTGTAATGCTCAAAGTCTCCTTCTATACAGTCAAATATTTCTGCCTATGAATGTTCAGTTTCCGAGTGAAATGCCCGATAGGTCTTCCTAACTTCTTCCTGTAAGAGCACAGCATCGACACCCACATCACTTGCATCAATAGCCAATCTGAATGGTTTTGTGTAATTAGATGTGGTTAACACTGGGGCAGTGGGTAACACAGCTTTCAGGCTGTCAAATGCCTTCAGACAGTCTGCTGTTCACTGAAACTTCTTACCTTTCTTTAGCAATTCAGTGAGTGGAGCAACTAGCCTGCCAAAATTTGGTATGAATGTTCGATAAAATCCATGAATGTTCAATCCCAGGAATCATAGTACTGTTCTTTTTGTTGATGGTATGGGAAGCTCCCCAATTCCCTTTGTTTTTTGCATTCTGTGGAGCCGTTTGTTCATGTCCAATAACGTGGCCCTGGAAGGTGACTTGGGTTTTGGCAAATTCACTCTGAGCTCGGTTTCTCAACAAGCCCGCCTCCCGAAGTCGATCAAACCGGTCTGATAACTGTTGCAAATATTCCTTCCATGTGTGACTAAAAACTACCAGGTCATCGGTGTATATGATACAATTGGGCAATCCCCAAGTCACCTTATTGGTTTGTCTCTGAAATGTAGCTGGGCCACTTTTCAGACCGAATGGCATGACTTTAAACTGATACTGTCCATTTGGCGGGATGGAAGCCAAAAGTGTTTCATTCTGAGCAAGTCCAACTTAGACATTAAGCTGCTTGTCCCATCTTTTCAACACAGTCTTCCAAACATGGAATCAGATATGCATCAGTCTTTGTAACTGCATTGACTTTGCAATACTTCACACATAACTGTTGGGTACTATCTAGTTTTGGCACCATTACTATGGGTGAGCACCAGTCACTGTAACTCAGTTTGATTATGTCATCTTGGAGCATGCAAATAACAAACAAAGAACAAAGAAAATTTACGGCCCTCCAAGCCACTGTCTAAACCTGTCAGCCAATTCCTAAGCATCTGCATCCCTCTGCTCCCCACCTACTCATGCATCTGTCCAGACGCATCTTAAATGAATCTACCGTGCCTGCCTCTACCACCTCTGCTGGCAACACGTTCCAGGCACCCACCACCTCTATGTAATGTACTTGCCGCGTGTATCCCTCTTAAACCTTTCACTTCTCACCTTGAGTGCGTGACCTCGCGTTATTGAATCCCTCATCCTGGGAAAAAGCTTATCTCTATCTACCCTTTCATGATTTTGTAGACCTCAATCAGGTCCCCCCTCAATCCTAACCCACTCAAAGGTTGAGTGGGTTAGGATTGTTTTCATGAGAAAAAAACAACCTCTCTTCATAGCTAGCACCTTCCATACCAGGCAACATCCTCGTAAACCTTCTCTGCACCCTCTCCAAAGCATCCACATCCTTTTGGTAATGTGGCGACCAGAACTGTACACAGTATTCTAAATGCAGCC
>NC_057754.1:9558285-9574065 GCF_004010195.1 Chiloscyllium plagiosum
GCAAACTTGTTGATCATACCAACAGTGCCCTCTTCCAGATCATTTATGTACATTACAAACAACAATGGCCCCAACACTGATCCCTGTGGAACACCACTGGTCACAGGTCTCCATTTTGAGAAACTCCCTTCAACTACTACTCTCTGTCTCCTGTTGCTTAACCAGTTCTTTATCCACCTAGCTAGAACACCCTGCACAACACGTGACTTCACTTTCTCCATTAGTTTACCATGGGGAACCTTATTAAACGCCTTACTAAAGTCCATGTATGTGACATCTACAGCCCTTCCTTCATCTATCAACTTGGTCATTTCTTCAAAGAACTCTATTAAGTTGGTAAGGCATTATCTTCCCCGCAGAAAACCATGGTGCCTTTCGCTGATAAGCCCATTCTTTTCCAAATATAAATAGATTTTATCCCTCAGTACCTTCTTCAGCAACTTTCCCACCACGAATGTCAGGCTCACTGGTCTGTACTTATCTGGAATATCCCTACTACCCTTCTTATACAGGGGGACAACATGAGCAACCTTCCAGTTCCCCAGCAACTCTCCTGTCTTTAAGGGTGCTACAAAGATATCTGTCAGGGCCTCAGCTATGAGTTCAATCATGTTTTGAACCCGTGTCAACTTGAGAGGGTTGCGCCTGAAAGGATGTTGCTTAATTGGAACAGCATTTCCTATATCTACATCATGCATAATTAAGTTAGTACTTCCCAGATTACTTCCACATATCTCCCCATGTGATAGAGATAACTCTTTCAGATCATTTCAATTTATCTCTGGAAGGTAACTCAATAATTTGCCCAAATTTTTTTAGAACTTCTTCATTGTCCAATTTAATTTGAGGAATGTCCAATTCAGAATCCTCTCTGCTTGGTTCTTCCTTCTGTGTTGTGACCGATAACACAGTCTCCTTTGGCTTTCCTTCCCTGTCAAAGTACCTTTTGAGCATATTCGCATGCCACACTCTGTGAGATTTCTTTTTTGTCAGATAGTTCACCTCACTCAATTTCCTTTTGACTTGATACGGTCCACTAAACCTTGCTTTTAAAGGTTCACCTATCACTGGAAGTAACTTTATCCTCAAAAGCAAAATTGCGAGTTTTTTGATTTCTTGTTTGCTTCCTGTTTCATTGTATGCTGTGATACTTTGCTATCTAGCCAACTGCTCTGCTCTATTTAATCGTTCCCTAAACCTTGACACATACTGAGACCATGTGGTATATGAATTCTGACTTACCGATATGTCCTTAATCAATTTTAGCAGTCCTCTCACTTCCTGCTCAAAAACGAATTCAAACGGACCGAATTTGGTCGATTCATTTGGTGCATCTCTGATCACAAAAAGCACAAATGAAATTCCCTTATCCCAATCACCTGGATAGTCTTGACCATAAATCTTCACATGGTCTGGAATGTCTGATGTCACCTTTCCAGTGCTCCCTGCGACTCTGGTTGGTACACAGTAGATTTGAATTGTTTTATTCCTAAGCTGTTCACAACTTCCTTGAATAATTTTGATGTGAAGCTTGATGTTTTAAAACTTGAAAGCCCTTTTTCTGAGGCAGTATCTGTTAGCCCTTAAACTGGCCCTTAAATCCTTCAAATCTAGACTTTCAGAATTGCTGTTTTCATAACTTCTCTGAAAACAAACCCAATGAGAGCACAACTTTATTAAAGGAACAGCCTCATCACACTCACAGCATTTTAATCATCATCCCTGAGTTTGCCAAATGAACTCTATGCATGTCCCGCCATTTTGAATGGGTATCCAGAGTGACCAAGCACATTGACTCCATGAAAAGACCGGTGTAGTCCACGTGTGGCCAAATCCAGGGATAACCCGGCCATTCCCACAAATGTGGGGGACGCTGCTGGTGGTAATTTCACTCTGTCTTGGTGCTTTGGGCACCGGTCCATCGACACAGCTATTTCAGCACCCAATCCCGGTCACCAGACACAACGTCTTGCCAACATTTCCAATTCAGAAAGCCACTGGATGACCCTGGGAGAGTTCAACCAGTATCTGATGGCGACCTTTACTCATGAGAATCACTCTTACTTCCAACAGTAATGTGGCATTTTCTACGGTGATCGGGTCTCGCTGGCTTGAGAAAGGTTTCAATCCTGCTTGTCATGGCCACTGCTGAATTCAAGCAGAAGCTAGGGGTGTAAAGACTTTAGCCTTCTTTTTGTAGCCCTACCAGGTGTTTGTCATCCATTATTATTACAAATTTATGTCCGTAAAGTTATCAATGGAACTTTCTCATGCCAAGGATGACTGCCAATTCCTCCTTCTCTCTGGGCATATTTGCGTTTGGCAACTACCAACATCCGGACAGCCGAAGCTATGGGTATTCCCCTCCTTTGAGCCACCGGTCAGCCAACGCTACATGATACTGTTAGTGGAGGGAGCGCCTGTCAGCACCACCTCACGCTCAGGATCAGAACGGCCAACATCTTGGATGACGATGGTGCTTTTTTCACTTGTTTAAAGGCTGCTTCTTGGTGATGTGGCCTTTTCCAAGAATGAACCTTTCTCAATAGCAAGTGCAAGGGTTCCAGTGCGGAGACCGAGTGACTTATGAATTTTCCGTAATAATTCACCAGCTCAAGGAAAGACGTAAGCTCAGGTGCAGACATGGGAGCTGGGATACTTTTGCTCACCCTCACTTTATCTTCCAATGGGAATAACCCAATCTTGTCAACTTTGTAGCCCAACTTGATCACTTGGGGTGCCTGGAATATACATGTTTTCTTCCCTTCTAAGGCATGCATCCACCTGGGAGAAACATTATGAGCACATGATCAGATGAATAGCAACCTGGAGTCGACCTTGTAAAATGTTCTCTATCGTCCACTGGAAAAGGGGCACAGGCTGGTCATACCCCAAATGGCAGCCTCGTATATTGGTAGAAACCGTTACGTGTATTCATTTGTGGCGTTCTTCTGGGACACCTCATCCTGCAGGTCCATCTCCAGCTTTGTGCAGGACCGCTGCCCCACCCCTCGACAGTTTTGTGTCCATATCCTCTGTGTGAGGGATTGGGTATTTATCCAGCTATAAGAAGTGGTTGACCATTTGCTTAAAGGCAAACTGACCCACCAGGCTTCACCATCGGTACAACTGGTGCTGCCCGTTCTGCAAACTACACGAGCTTGATAATTCCTTCCCTTTCCCGCCTCCTGATTCTGCCTCCACCTTTGCCCTTAAGGATCACAGAATTGCTTCCTGGTCAATACGTAAGGTGGCTTTGGCTCTTTTGATAGTCACCAGGCCTTGTTGGATAACCTCCAGGTATTTATTTAGGACTTCACTCAGGCTAGCTATTTTCTCATTGGAAAATGTTGAGCCAATCGAGGTGAATCTTTCCGAACTGATTCCGAACCATAAAGCTTAGGCCCGAGGCTTTTGCTACAGTCAGTGGGAACTGCTTCTCGTAGGAGACAGGAACTGAAGTCTTGCCCTTAATATGGAATGGTTCCCCAGTGTATGTTCTCAGTCTAGCTAAGGTCTTGCACAAACTTAAAGGTTGGAGTCTAGAACGAATCTTGTTAAAGACTGGTTCTGCAAACACTGATATAGAGAGCGAACGGAGAAACTGAAATCCAAGATCTCCATGACAACCGGGCGACCATTTAACCAGACATATAGTTTCGGTGGATTGGACATGCTAAATTGCCCCGCAGTGTCCAGAGATCCGCAGGCTAGGTGCGGTTAGGGGGATAGGGTAGGGAAACAGGCCCAGATGGGATGGAAAGGGGCAAAGATTTACGAGGATGTTGCCTGGTCTGGAGGGAAGGTCTTATGAGGAAAGGCTGAGAGACTTGGGTCTGTTCTCATTGGAAAGAAGAAGACTAAGGGGGTTTTGATAAAGACATACAAGATGATCAGAGGATTAGATAGGGTAGACAGTGAAAGTCTTTTTCCTAGGATGATGACATCAGCTTGTACGAGAGGGCATAACTACAAGTTGAGGGGTAATAGATTTAAGGCAAATGTCAGAGGCAGATTCTTTACTCAGAGAGTGGTAAGGGCGTGGAATGCCCTCCCTGCTAATGTAGTTAACTCAGCCACATTAGGGAGATTTAAACAATCCTTAGATAAGCACATGGATGATGATGGGATAGTGTAGGGGGATGAGCTGAGAATAGTTCACAGGTCGGCGCAACATCGAGGGCCGAAGGCCTGTTCTGCACTGTATTCTGCACTCTATGTTCTATGTCTTTGGAGGGTCGGTGCAGACTTGATGGGCTGAATGGCCTCTTTCCCTGCTGTAGGAGTTCTATGATGCGGCGTGATGTTCTGCAATTTTTAATATCTCTCTTCAATACATGTTACATTCCCCATGTTACATTAAATCACTGAGTGAGCTTGGTGTGGCACAGTTTTTAAGAAACCCACGTCCATAACCAGGTAAAAACCTGTTCCGTTTTCAAAGCAATGGATAATTTGTTTCTTTCCCTGGCTTGTCCAAATGTCCGACAGACCCAGTTTAACTTTACAGTCAGTAGTTCTCAGGTCGATCATTCTCACTGCCAATACTTCCCTCAAACAGGTTGTGACTTTTTTCATTGGTCCACTCCCATATCCTGTAGGTATTAATACTTTAGGGTCATATCCTTTTGTCCTTCCATCAATATTTCTGGTGTACCCTATCAGGACTGAATAAAACTTTTGCACAATTCTGTTCAAAAAAGTGTCTGTTTCAAAGGGGTTAATAGACTTGTTTGTTCAGTGACTGCAATTAAAGTCAATCCACAGCAGCGTTAATTGTGTCACTGGAGAATTGAGTTATTTCCAACAAAAGGCCCTCCTTTCAGCATCTTTATCAACACCTTCAGGGGAAGCAGCGCTCCTGGCACGTAAAGAGCACCTTGGTTCTGTAGAGAGTGAGCGGAGAAACTGAAATCCGAGACTAATAGATTGGAACGATTCATCAGTGAGCTAATAACTGGGAACCACACAGACCGGAATGAGAAAGAGAATGGGTTGGAATCTAAAAGCGACAGATTTCAATACTACAACAGAGGACAGGAGTCTATCTCTTTGGCTTGACCGTCTTTCGGCAGATCAAACGTGGATCACATTGGCGGATCAGATCTATTGGATTCTTCGCATCATTCAATTTGTTTACTATCCCATCCTCGCTGTTATTGGGGTCCCTGGTAGGTATCACTACTCACCCTCTGACATTTTGAAACCATGTGGAATCCTATTCCTGCTCTTACCACACACTCTCCTTTTCTGTTGCTGTTGGTGTTCCTGCTGTGTCCAACCATTAGATCCAAAAATAACGTTTCATTTCATGTGTTTTTGATGCTTATCTGATGGAGTACATTAGCTTCAACGCCCGAGACAAGCATTGTACACTGTCCATCCACCCAAAAACCTTTCACCTTCATGTCTAACATTTGCATGAGACATTTCACATTCTTGCTGACTGTTTTGGACTTGAACTGATTTCTGACCCCACATACTAACCATTAGCTCCTCCAACCGACATACTATCCCTCCCCCGCACAGCATGGCTGTTCAACTGTATCTTGCCTGAGATGATCTGTAGTTCATGGTTTAAATTTTGGGAAATGTCCCTGCTCCAAATTCGAATAAAATACAGCCCATGCCAACCTATACCTGCTCCATCTTAATCAACAGCAAATTTCTTGCATCCATCATTCCAGTGATAGAAGATAGGTACCCAAGATATAATTTATAATTCAAAAGATAAAAATGGCAGATGAGATATGCAAATTGTTCTTCACGTTGGAAAATACAGTAAGTCTCCCAGTAGTTATTGAGACCACATTTGGAGTACTGTGTGCAGTGCTGGTTGCCTCACTTTAGGAAAGATGTGGAAGCTTTGGAGAGGGTGCAGAGGAGATTTACCAGGATGTTGCCTGGAATGGAGAATAGGTCGAACGAGGGTAGGTTGAGAGTGCTAGGCCTTTTCTCATTGGAACGGCGAAGGATGAGGGGTGACTTGATAGAGGTTTATAAGACGATCAGGGGAATAGATAGAGTGGACAGTCAGAGACTTTTTCCCCGGGTACAACAGAGTGTTACAAGGGGACATAAATTTAAGGTGAAGGGTGGAAGGTATAGGGGGGATGTCAGGTGTAGGTTTGTTACCCAGAGAGTGGTGGGGGCATGGAATGCGCTGCCTGTGGGAGTGGCAGAGTCAGAATCAATGGTGACCTTTAAGCGGCAATTGGATAGGTACATGGATGGGTGCTTAAGCTAGGGCAAATGTTCGGCACAACATCGTGGGCCGAAGGGCCTGTTCTGTGCTGTATTGTTCTATGTTCTATCTTCTGTGAGGAACTGATGTGAATGAGGAACTCAAAAACCAATAACGACACAGTAACACTGGAGAAATAATTGGAGCTGAAAATTGACAGATTTACTAACATGAATTATAATGCGTCCCAGGGAGTTGAAAGAAGTAATTGTGGTGAATAATACTTCATTGCTGGCCCGCTGTCAACATTTTACAGCTTCTGAATTGGTCCATTAGGATTAGAGGGTTGCAAATGTATCACAGCTATTTACAAAAAAGGGAGAGGGATAAAACAAAGAACTATTGACCCAGTTGGTTGACGTCAGTATGAAGAGAAATGATAGAATTTCTTGTAGATGGTGATGTGATAACGGGACACTGAGAAAACACTGATCTGATTGGGCCACAATCAACATCAAATTATGAAGGCGAGACCATGTTTGACAAACACGTTCGAGATTGCTTGAGTATGTTCCTAAGATGACAGATAAGGAGACCCAGTGGATCTGGTGCTGATTAGATTTGCACAAGCCTTTCAATCAGTTCTTAAACAGGAGATTTGCAAATAAAGCTAAAAGGACATGGAGTGGGGTTTCGGGTGTAAATAAACTTGCCAGGGTTAACAGTTAATTATCTATAATTCTAAATGTGTTGGATAGTGATGGGATCCGGACTGAAACAGGAATACAACAGCTTTAAGGCCAATGACTGTGTATGGAATTGGTGCTCTTAAAAAAAATGTCACGTTACTAAAACTCATTGAAAGTTTTATTTTCGGCGATTTCCTTGAAGGAGAGACAAGAGGCGTTGGTCCTGAAGTGTGTGAGAGTGACATTCATCCAGGAACAGTTGTGCATTATTTTGTGAAATTGTGATCAATTGTTGAAGCCGGATGTCATCAGCCTGATGTCCATTCTCTGACTGGTGAACCAGTTGACAGTTTACAATAGAAGGAGAGAGAGAGAGAGAGAGAGAGAGGGAGAGAGGGAGAGAGAGAGAGAGAGAAGCTTGCAGAGTGTTGAAGGCACAGTTTCTCTTGAAATAAATGAAGCCGCAGAAAAACAATTGTTTTCTCCCCATCAGTTTCTCTCTTTAAACAGTAAGTATGATATTATAATGAGCATTGCAATTAGATTACTTACAGTGTGGAAACAAGCCATTTGACCCAATGCTTTGCCTATAACCCTCTATTTATCCTGGCCAATCCACCTTAAGCTACTCACCTACGGGCAATTTAGCATGGCCAATTCACCTGACCAGCACATTTTTGGACTGTGGGAGGAAACCGGAGCAAACCCACACAGACACGGGGAGAATGTGCAAACTCCACAGTCGCCTGAGGTGGGAATTGAACCCAGGTCTTTGGCGCTGTGAGGCAGCAGTGCTAACCACTGGGCCACCCTGTGATTTCAGCAATGGCGTCCACTCAGGAGATCAGAGAACAGAAAATCCTGGGAAGGAAAAGTAACATGTCATTAAAACATCTGGACTGGTGCCATTGAACCATGTTTCCCTCCTGTTTCCTCCATTCATAACACCAGTGTTTTGTTTTTGTTTGATTCTGTTGTTAGGGCCTAGGCCAGACCACTCAAAACATTCTTAAGCAGGAGGACCCCCAGACCATAACTTTGTAATTTGTTCCAGTAAGTGTGCAGTGAAAATTACCCTGAGTAAGTTAGCAAGGTTGACTACCAGGTTTTAAAGCAGACAAAAATGTATTCACAAAATTACACAATGAAACACAAAGAATAGAATAAGGAACCCCTGCAGAACTCAGTTTATCCAAACGAGACTTAATAATGCTGTTCCGAATATACACAACAATCCTAATATGCAAACCTACTTAAAGACCAGTGAGAAAAGTGCAACTAATGTTTACAGGTTGAAGTTAAAAAGACAGAAGGAGAGAGAGAGAGAGCCTGTTTACATAGTCCACTGCTGAACTCACAATGAGTTCTGGACTGAACTGCTCAGCTAAGAGAGCTGACCACTCCCCTTCCATTGTACAGGTCACTTCTAAAACATGACCACTTTGGCCTGAAGAATCGTCTGTTTACATATAAACAAAAAGGCCTCTCAATACCCTTTTCACCTCTGTACCGAGCTCGTCTAATCGGAACTGGGAGAATTTTTGACCCCTCTGAAAAAGATCAAGGACACAGGATCCTTGAGGAAAAGAACAGCTTTCAGAAAGAAAAGGGGACCAGCTTTGTGACACTGCCTATGCAGCAGAATTCCCCATTGCAGAGCTTCTCCTGTGCATGACTTGTGCTGAATTAGAGGGTTGCAAATGTGTCACAACCACTTTTAAAAAAGGGAGTGTGATTAAACAAGGACCTGTTGACCCATTAACTATAGCAGGAAATACACTATTTCTAATTTTGTGAATGTCATATTAAGTATGTGAATGACCTATGTGTTATTTTATGTTGGTGAAAACATGCAGAGGATCCTCGTAGTTTTGGGTGATGTGGAACAGTGATTATGTCTAACAGTTCGTGTGTTATCATGCAATCTGGAGAATATGAGGTTGTCCACTTTGGGAGGGAGAACAGAGAAACAGTTTAATTCATAAACAGCGAGAGATTGGGAGTGATCGGTGTCAAAGGGACCTCAATGTCCTTCTTTATAAGTCTCTTGCAAACTAACATGGAAGTGCAACAAGTCATTAGAAAGCCAAAGGTTTTGCCAGCTTTGTCATGACAGGATTGGATCAACAGAGTACAGAAAACATATTTCTATTGATAAACCTCTGTGATATTGTACCTACAATATTGTGTACAGGTTCCCTTAACTGGTCTGACTCTCTTCACTCATCCCCTCAAAATGCATTACTTCAAGCAAATTCCATGCTAAGGAAATATTTAAGTGCAATGTTAAATGCACAAATAAACAAGACTTGTTGCTCTTGTAGTTCTGTTTTGGAATCTTAAATTCTTTTCATCCCCTGTCAATGTTGCTCACCAACAACAGCAGATCATTCTATTGTAAATCGTCCGAAGAATACAAACGCTTAGGAACTCAAACGTAAGCAATCAGATCTGGAACAGTGAGTTTCATTCACAAGTACAGATACCACTGTCTACCATTGGACTGCTTACTTCCTGTGTGTGTGTGCTGTTTGTTCCCCCAGAATTGCAGCGTGACAGTGGTTTGTTCTGAAATGAATGCTGCAGTTGTACCTGAGCCTGCCCTCCTGTTTGTCCCACTGCCTGTCTCAGTCTCTCTGCTGGTATCAAACCTATTCTGCTGTCATTCAACTCCATTTCTCCTTATTCTCTGTGTTCCCCTCTTTTCAACATTGGCCGGAAAAAGCACTGGGACCTCAAAAATTAAATATTATCACAAATCTAATAAAGCGCAAGTCTTTGTGATTGATTTAAGTATCAATTTCCACTTCTATTTGCTCTTTTCACATCGTTATCTGCTGGATACCCAAAATCCACAGTTAACCTCTCTGATGGAATCAGGTCAACAGAAATTATTGACCCGTTTATCAACTTAACAAGAGCTATGACATTCAGAAAATGAATGAACACTGGTCACAGGCAAAACAGAACTACGACCAACTTTAAGTCTACTACCTGAAACACCAACTGTCTTGTAAAACTTCTGCACAAACACATGGGCAGAATCAAACAAAAACGAAACACTGGTGTTATGTGTTTCAGGTAGTAGACTTAAAGTTAGACTTAAAGGAAAACAGGAGGGAAACATGCTTCAATGGCACCAGTCCAGATGTTTTAATGACATGTTAGTTTTGCTTCAGAGTATTTTCTGTTCACCAATCTCCTGAGTGGGCTCCATCACAGAAATCACAGGGCAATTGTGATGCTCAGTATAATATCATACTTACTGTTTCAAGAGAAAAACTGACAGAAACTGATGGGGAGAAAAGAATCATTTTGCTGCGTGCTTCATTTACTTGACTGCCAAGAAAGATCAAGAGAAACTGTGCATTCAGCACTCTGCAAGCTTCTCTCTCTCTCTCTCTCTCTCTCGCTCCCCCCCCTTCCTCTCTCATCTCTCTCTCTCAACCCCTCCCTCCCTCTCTCATCTCTCATCTCTCTCTTCCTTTCTCTCTCTCTCTTTCTGTCTATCTCTCTCTCTCTCCCACTATTGTAAACTGTCAAGTGGTTCATCAGTCAGAGAATGGACTTCGGGCTGATGACTTCTGGCTTCAACAATTGGTCACAATTTCACAAAACAACGCACAACTGTTGCTGGATGAATGTCACTCTCACACACTTATCTCTTCTTATCTCTCTTTCAAGGAAATCACTGGAAATAAAACTTTCAAAGAGTTTTAGTAGCATTTCATTTTTTTTATATAGAGCAGCACTTCTATACACAGTCTTTGGCTTTAAAGCTGTGTTCTTCCCATTTCAATCCAAATCTCATTATATTCCAATACATGTAGAATTGAGAAGGTGCCACCTTTTCACTTATGGATAACTAACTATATTTAAACCAGGTCATGGAAGGTTATGATCAATGTTGCAGTCACAATTCGAGTAGATTTTTAATGATCTAATCTCTCTCACATTTAATTCAACATTATTGAATGCAGTGTTACGGTGACAGGTCCAGCTTTACAATCCACCCTTATCTATTTTCCTTGCAGCAAACATAATGACGATGGTGATCCTGTCACGGGGAAAATGTGGTCTCTCAAAATGTATTACTCACTACTTGGTAGCCATGTCAGCATCGGATCTACTGGTCATTATACTCAACTTAATTTTGAGGCACATTCCAATTGTTTTTTCAGAATATTTTTCATTTGTGAAGTCCATCCGTGTGTGTAATATCCATGCTGTCCTACTGTATGCAGCTACAGACTGCTCTGTCTGGTTCACCGCTGGTTTCACCTTTGACAGATTTGTGGCTATTTGTTGTCAGAAGTTGAAATGTACATATTGTGTGGAGAAAACTGCAGTTATAGTTCTCGGAACAGCCATTGTGCTGAGCTGTTCAAAGAACATCACCTGGTACTTCATGTATACAGGCAAGTATTGGCTGATGAATGTACCATGGTTTTGCGTGTTAACAGAGGATGTTCAGTATTCTTGGATCTGGGGAACAATTGAGTTTGTCCATCACATTCTAACTGCTGCCGTCCCATTTGTTATCATTTTGCTTCTCAATATTGTCACTGTGAAACATATTATAGTGACCAACAGAGCCCGATGGAGACTCTTGGCTCACAACAGTCGGGGGATTACAAGAGATCCTGAGATGGCGAGTCGGCGGAAATCCATCATTTTACTCTTTGTTATTTCAGTGAATTTCATTCTGCTGTGGGTAGTGTTCTTGCTGTATAGTATATGGCGACGCATGTGGCATGTGGGGTATCGGACCTTATGGCTCGATCGCTCTGCACGAGAATTGGGGTTCATGCTTCAGCTCTTGAGCTGCTGCACGAACACCTGCATTTATGTCGCGACGCAGATTAAATTCAGAGAACAGTTGAAGCACATGTTCAAATATCCCTTCATTGTCATGTGCCAGATCGTTCACTGATGAGTATACCTGGATCGCTGGCAATTGAGAGTGCCTTTTTGATTCCTATAAGAGGTTCAATCTCAGCAGTCTAAAGGCCTCTTGAGGAAGGTAGAGATAGAAAGAAGTCTCTGACTGTGGAGAAAGATCCGGAATGCAGCCTAGCATTATGGTGTCAGAGTGTCTGAGAGTCTAGTCACACGGGGATATGAATCCAGCCTGTGAGCAAGCCCAGATGGATGACTTGCTTGCATGCGTCTGTGAGTGAGTCAATGGGCTGGAACATGTTGACTGGGGATACCAGTCACTTATCACCGTGAGACAATGATATGAACTGGTGAAGAAGGCATACCAGATACTTACCTTCATTATCCAAGCCATGGATTTTAAGAGCAGTGAGATTATTCTGGAAATGGACCAGAGGAGACTGAGAGGAGATATGACTGAGATGTTTAAAATTATAGAGATGTGGGTCGACAAAATAAAATTTTCACCTTGATGGAGGGTGACCAGGGTGCGTGAATTGGAGGGTAAGCGACAGGAATCATCTTATTTTAATATCTTCAGATAAAATAGCAATGTAATGTTTTTCCATTCCAAACTGCTGACCTGAACCTACATCAGTCCAAGGTGAGGCAATGCATGAGAAACTCAGCAGCTCTGACATCAACCGTGGAGAGAGAAACAGCCAATGTGTCACTCTGTTAGGACTCTTCTTCAGAAGATCCTCAATGTTTGAAACATTAAATTCTACTTTCATCACTCTCCATTCAGTCAAAGTGGGCATGGGGCAGAACTTGTAGTCACTTAACAATCCTCATTTGTAGCAGATGTAAAGTGGATGGGGTGAAAAATGGAACAATATAGATTACGCTTTTATGAGATTATGTTTGGGGAAGTGAGCATAGAATATTGAATGGGAGCTTTGACATAGATTGGTTCAAACGATCCAGTGTTTAAGCTTCAGGATAGAATTATTTTCGCTCGACGTCTAATCAAATGCTCTCCCATATTTCATATTGAAATATGTAGTATGGACATTAGAAGCTGAACGTGGGCTTTTTGTCGATGTGTATTCTTCCTTTGAAAGGGTCAATTTTTCCATTTTTCAGTTTCAAACAGCAGGCCTCCATACGAACATGGTTTGAAACTGGAACGCTCAAACGTTTTCTTTTTGGAAAATGGCAGGGCGTTTGGATGCACACCATCCATCTCTTCCAACAAAACAGTAATGTGCTGGTTAGCAAGAATGGTTGGGACCAGTTGCCACAGTCATGGCTAATCCCGAAACGGCGATTTTCCTGTTCCTCGAATGCTGCCTGACCTGCTGTGCTTTTCTAGCACCACTCTAATCTAAACTCTGGTTTCCAGCAACTGCAGTCCTCACTTTTGCCTAATCTTATGGACCAGGCTAGATCCCCCACTTTGAAATGTTTTCAGAAGGTAACCCAAACCCTAACTTTTCTATTATTATTTGGGCAGATGTGAGGTGGATATTCCAGGAGTGACGCAGCTGGTCAAACCACTTGGCTTTAAGCAAAACAGAATTTATTTAAAATTACAGATGAAACACGAACAAATGAAAACAGAATTTAGAATAACTTATTTAATAGCCCAACTGACACAATATCACAACTTAATGAAGCAGTTCCAATCCCTGCAACCCCCCCATAACACATCCCTTGACCAAGGTTAAATTCAAACACAGGGCCTTACAGGCAGGAGAGGATTCAGAGAGGAAGTTCAGGCACAACCTCTGTTGAAACATGGAACCTTTTTCCACTGTAGCTGCTTCTCTAGGTCACCAGCTAAAACTAAGCCAAGCTAGAAAAATAACCTGAACTGGGAGAACTGGCCACTCTCCTGCCATTGTTTTTAAGTAGACATTTCCAGACGTATTGGAACCTCTGCCTTTACGACCCCTCCTGAAAAAAAACAAGGGCACTATTACTTGTTAAAGGGGCAGCATTGTCACACTAATGAACATACAAAATATGCACATTATTTATTTCATGTGGCAGCTCCCACAGGACAACAACACTCCAGTTCTACCCAAGTGACATCTGGGTTCATATCTGGGTGGAACATATTGAATGGAGCCATTAACTAATGTGATGATGCTGTAGCTTTAAGGGGTGATTTTGTCCTGGTTTCTTATGTGAGAGAGTTTAATGAGAGGCGGTGAACAGTCTGCAGTAGCATGAACAGCCTGCGAGGACTTGGGTTTTTTTAAATGTTGGAACAGGAGAAGCAGCCTGGATGGGTGTGGCCAGGTCTCACAGACCAGGATATGTAGCGTTTCTAGTTTTTTGCTTTGATTAGCTTTTAGAATCAGCAGAGGCTGACGGAGACTTGAAGAAGGAGAAGCTATTTTCCCTTCTCTCAGTTACAGCTAGAAGCTCAGGTTTCTCTTCCTACTGAAGGCATTGGGTGAGTGAAAATCCATTTCTGAAATTGCCTTTTTCCAAGAGATGTTTCTGTATTGGAACAGTCAATTATTAATAGTTACTGGAACTATTACTCTGTTACATTTTCCACTAGAGTTGAATTATTCTAAGTTCTTTCTTTTACTGTGTTTTAACAAGTGTATTTAAATAAATTGTGTTTTGCCTAACATTGAGTAGTTTGACCAGTTGAATTGCATCTGGAACACGCCACTTTACATTTGCCTTTCAAATAAGAAAAAGTTAGGGTCTAGGCTACCTTCTTAAAATATTCTGAGGGGGTCTGGTCTGATCCATAATGCTAAATTTCGAATCAGCACAGAGAGAGAAGTTACCTCTGTGTATTGGTTCCTCAAGGTCCTGCAACTGAGTCTAAATTGAAACCAGACTCCCACAATCCACGCTCATCTGCCTTTATTACTCTGAGACAAAACTAGGGAGGTTGTCTGAGGAGATGGATGCAGCTTTCTAGAGGCAGGGATCATCCCATCTTCAGGTTTATACAAATCTAGCTCAGTGTGTCCATTCATCAAGCCAGGAATCCTTTTTGCCTTATCTACCACTTCCAGATAGTTGTATTTGTGAATCATCTCCATCCAGCTCCTGTTGTTTCTTTTCATACTTGGGAATAAAAACACATTACCTCACACTTCTCCACACTAAATTTCATCTGCCACATGTCAGCCCATTTTCCCAGCCTGATTATATTTCCTTAAATCCAGTGAACTGTCCTCCCTCATGTTTACAATGCTTGCGTCATCTAGAAACTTTGGAAGTGCATCTTAGACCTGATCGTGTGAATTTCATTGGCACCTTCTGGGAGCTTGTGAAAGAGGGAACTGACCACAATGCCAGAATTAGCTCAGAACATTTCTTCACTGTACACAGAGGCATGGTCAAATAGGGCTTCACTTGTACTTCCTCCAGTTTGTTCTCAGTCCCAGGTCAGCTGATATCAACACAATTGATGCATGTGGACACTCCTCACCAACACTTCTCAAAGTACCAACACCAGCCCCAATGAAACGCCACCGTAGACTTCTCTCTGATGTGAATACCAACCGTCCACCTCTGTCCTCTGATTTCTGACCCTTTAACGTTTTGTAACGAGGCTGTCACTGTCTGTTCAATTCCACGGGCATTCAAATTTTGCCCAAAGGCATCTTGTGTGACATTTCATCCAACACCCTTCGAAATGTTATTAACACGTCATCCACATGAACTTCATCACCCCCTCACTGATATTCCGTGGGATGATCAACTAATTCCCTGGGAATAAGGAATAGAGGAGATCTTCCATCCCATCACGCACGTACCATCCAATTTCAGACCATGTCCCGGTTTTCTGATGTCAATCCTGCAAATTAGTTCTGTCCATAAAACAATAAGGAATAGGAACAGGAGTAGGCCATCCAGTAATTGAAGCCTGCTCTGCCATGCAGTAGGATCATGGCTGATCCAAAATTCGTCACGTATACTTTCCTGTGACACCCTCGTATCACAAGATTCCCCCAACTGTTTGTGAACTGTAAAATTTGACTCTATTTCCCT
>NC_057754.1:9574565-9588311 GCF_004010195.1 Chiloscyllium plagiosum
AATATTTATTAAAATGTGCAGGTTAGGTGAATTGGCCATGCTAAATTGCCCGTAGTGTTAGGTGAAGGGGTAAATGTAGAGGAGTGGGTCTGGGTGGATTGCTCTTAGGAGAGTCAGTGTGGACTTGTTGGGCCGAAGGGCCTGTTTCAACACTGTAAATAATCTAATCTAATCTAGTGCATCAACAGGTTTGGTGAGCGAGTGAACAACCGCTCCATTGTCTCGATGAGTTCTCAGTTCCGACGAGTAAATTAATTCATTTCCATAGCTATCATATCTCCGCTGTCTTTCCATGGTGCAGGTTTCCTTGTGTCATCTCAGCTCCCACCTGTACTGTCTCTCCCTACCGTCAACGGTGCAATGTCCTTCCAGGCTACTTCAACGGTTAAAGTACTCTCCAAGATCAGCACCCTAGAAACTCTCAGACCTGGTGACTTGATGGGTTTTTTTCCAGTGACCCTGATGGTAAAAAAAACTGTTTCCCACAGACAGAACAGACAAACATTTCTCTCCCTAGATTCAATGGGTGATGATACACAGGCCCTGATTGTCTGTAAAATTTTCACATTGTGTTTGATTTGACTTTACTAACTACTGGCTCTCTCCTGCTAATATCCAGTAAAACGAGGTTAGAAGTGACAACAATTCCAGTGCAGAATACAAACTCTGACCAAACAATATTAGTTACTGTGGGAAGATTTTCTTACTCTGAAGTGATAAATCATTGTCTCCCACTTTTCCTATTCCGACATACCTTCCAATCAAAGCCAATTTCATTGTTACAATGGGCTAAGGACCTCTCTCTGTGCCCTAGACTCTATCTTACTATCCTCTATTCTTTTTCCCAACATTAGCGTCCCCTGGAGAGAGCCATACATGTTTCCAGCTTGGAAATGTCCCCTTTGGCCCAATTTGACCAGTTTTCACAATTAAACTCGTCCCATTTGCCTGCATTTGGTCCACATCCCTCCATGGAGACAGTGAGGTCTGCAGATGCTGGAGATCAGAGCTGAGAGTGTGTTGCTGGAAAAGCGCAGCAGGTCAGGCAGCATCCGAGGAGCAGGAAAATTAACGTTTCGGGCCAGAGCCATTCTTCAGGTCCGAAACATTGATTTTCCTGCTCCTCGGATGCTGCTTGACCTACTTTCCAGCACACGCTCTCAACCCACATCCCTCCATAATTATCCCACTCTTGTACCCACTCCTGCTTCTTAACTTGTACTCGCCTCTGCCACTACTTCTACGCCATTGTCAACACTCACCACCCTCTGTGTAAACAAATTGCCCATTTTTACACTTTCGTATCTCTCCCCTCTCACTCTCCCCTCTCCCCTCTAGCTTTGCACTCCCCTACCCTGGGGAAAGGCTGTTGACTATCTACCTTATCTATGCCACTGCGATTTTATAGATCTCGATAAAGTCACCCCTCAGTCTTCTACAATCCAGGGAAAAAAGTCCCAGCCTATCCAACCTCTGCTTATAACTCAAACCTTCCAGTCCCGGTAGCATCCTAGTAAATCTTTTATGTGCTCTTTCTAGTTTAATCATATCCTTTCTATAACAGGACAACCAGAACTGCATGCAGTATTCCAAATCCGGCCTCACCAACATCTTATACAGCTGTAACAAGACTTCCCAAAACCTATACACAGTGCTCTGACCAATGAAAGCAGGGATGCTGAAAACCTTCTACCTGTGACTCTACTTTCAAGGAGCTATGAATCTGTATCCGTGGATCTCTTTGTTTTTAACACCCCCCAGGGCCCTGCTATGGGCTGGGTAAGTCTTGTCCTGATTTGAATTACCTAAATGCAACAACTTGCATTGATCTAAATTAAACTCCATCTGCCATTCCTCAGGCCACTGGCCCAGTTGATCAAGATTTCACTGTGTTCCCACCTTCTCCACTGTCCACTATACTACTAATCTTAGTGTCATCCACAAACTTAATAACCATACCTCATAAATTCTCATCCAAATCATTTATATAAATGATGAATAACAGTGGACCCAGCGCTGATTCCTAGGGCACACCACTGATTGAAAAACAACCCTCTACCACTACCCACTGTCTTCTACTTTCAAGTCAATTTTGTGTCCAGTTGGATAGCTCTCTCTGGATCCCATGAGATTTAACCTTAGTCAACAACTGCCCATTCAGTAACTTGTCAAAGGTCTCGTTAAAGTTCACGTCGACAACATTTACTGCACTGCCTTCATGTACTATCTTGGTCACCCATTCAAAAAACTCAATCAAATTCGTGAGATACAATATCCCGTACACAAAGGCATGCTGACTATCTCAGGTGAGACCTTACCTCTATGAATACCTGTACATCCTGTCTCTCAGAATCCCCTCAAACAACTTACCCACCACAGATTTCAGGCTCACCGGTCTGTAGTCCTCAGGCATTTCCCTGCAGCCTTTCTTAAATAGTGGCAGAACATTAGCTGTCCTCCAATCTTCAGACACTTCTCCCATGGCTGTCGATAACACAATGTGCTAACTCTTGGATTCAGTTTCAATACCCTCTATTCTCCTCCAGAATATGTCGCCCCAGCATCCAACAGAAGTTAACAAAGTATTTTTCAAGGGGATGTCACAGTCACAACCAGGGACGATTCACATGTACTTGATGTCCTGGTTAGGTCACTCCACTTTTCATCCTATTTCTTGTCCCAGTTTGAAGAATGGGCTCTGGCAGCTTAATGATATCTAGAATGCACACACTTCCCTTCCCTGTGGAAACCACTCAGTCTACCTTGGGGCCAGTTGTCAGGACTGCACATGTGCCAATAAAACAAGCTTTCCTCAAGTACCATATTCTGATTCAGTAGAATATCAAAGTTCATTGAAGTGTTCTTGTTGTTCAACAGGTCACAGGGGTCAAAGTCTCTCTGAGCCCCACATCGTCCTGGCTTCGCTTCACCAAAAGACGTTGTGCGGCAGTTGACTTGTATTTTTATGGCTGCTTGTGCTTGTTCCTTTCTCAGTGGCAGGTTTCTCCCTATCTAGCCCTCTCAAGATTTTGAAAACATTTTGTCATGATTGGAATCAGGTGGACCTCATAGAACATGAGTTCCCTGTTACTCTGGCGCAGTCAGGGAGCTCTGGTTGACAGATGTAAACAGGAGTGTCAGATATCCAGTTCACTCTGAGAGCTGGTTCTGAGTGAGGCCAGTGTCACGTACTATGCACGTGTAAATAAAGGGTGACTTGGTGACAGGATACTAGTCTCTGTGGATAGAAATGAAAATGCCCCGACAACATTTGCTTGCAATACTCAGAACTTAGTACGTTACAGTGCAGTTCAACCTCTTCAGCCCTCGATGTTGCGCCGACCTGTGAAACCAATCTGGTCTTTTTATGTTGGGGTAAGCATTTCTGGCATCATGCTGTTATTTGGGAAGCTTGGCTCTTTCAATCCTCCTGTTGAAGACTGGGCCCAGTACATAGAAAGAATGCATTTTTATTTCTGGGCAAACAACATCGAAAATCAACGAGTAATTCTCCTGACACCTTGCGGACCCGCAGCCTTCTCGGTCATTAGGCGCCTTACTTTTTCTGAGGCGCCAGATAATGAAACCTTTTAAGAGTTGATGGATTTAGTTAAGGAATATCATGAGCCCCAACCTCCTCTAATTCTGAGGTGCTATCAGTTTTACTCGGCAATTAAAGAATCAGGGGAAAACTTGTTGAAGTTTTTGATGAGGTTAAGATGACTGGCAGAGGCATGTGACTTTGATTTAACCTTCAATGAGATGTATGTGGGATTGGTATGTGGGATTAAGTATGTAACCATGTAAGAGCACTTACTAGCTGAAGCCCAGTTGGACTTCAAACAGGCACTACAACTGCTCTCTCATTAGAAAATACAGCAGGTGGAGCATATTTTTAAAAAAATGATAGTAAGAAGCCCAGGGAACTGTAGACCAGTCAGCCTGACATCAGTGGTGGGCAAGTTGTTGGAGGGGATTCTGAGGGACAGGATTTCCATGTATTTGGAAAGGCAAGAACTGATTAGGGACAGTCAGCATGGCTTTGCATGTGGGAAATCGTGTCTAACTTGATTGAGTTTTTTGATAAAGAGGATTGATGAGGGCAGAGCAGTGGATGTTGTCTATGTGGACTTCAGTAAGGCCGTTCAACATGCTTCCACATGTAATTTGGTTAGCAAGGTTAGATCACACAGAATACAGGGAGAACTAGCCATTTACATACAAAATTGGCTCAAAAGTAGGAGACAGAGGGTGGTGGTGGAGGGTTACCTTTCTGACTCCAGTCTGTGACCAGCGGTGTGCCGCAGGATCAGTGCTAGCTCCACTGCCTTTTGTCATTTATATAAATGTTTTGGATGTGAACATAGGAGGTATGGTTATAAGTTTGCAGATAAAACCACAGTTGGTGGTGTAGTGGAGAGTGAAGGTTAGCTCAGAGTACAACGGGACCTTGATCAGATGAGCCAATAGGCTGAGGAGGGGCAGATGGAGTTTAATCAGGATAAATGTGAGGTGATGCATTTTGGAAAGGCAAATCAGGGCAGGGCTTATACTCTTAATGGTAAGGTTCTGGGGAGTGTTGCCGAACAGAGACCTTGGAGTGCAGGTTCATAATTCCTTGAAAGTGGACTTGCAGGCAGACAGTGTAATGAAGAAGGCCTTTACTGGTCAGAGCATCGAGTATCAGAGTTGGAATCCTGTGTTCAATTCTGGTCTCCCTCCTATAGGAAAGATGTTGTTCACCCAGAAAGGGTTCAGAAAAGATTAACAAGGATGTTGCCAGGGTCGGAGGGCTTGAGCGACAGGGAGAGGCTGAATAGGCTGGGGCTGTTTTCCCTGAGCATCAGAGGTTGAGAGATTTATAAAATCATGAGGGGCATGGATATAGTGAATAGACAAGCTCTCTTCCCAAAGGTAGAAGAATCTAAAACTGGAGGTCATAGGTTAAAGGTGAGAGGGGAAAATTTAAAAGGGGCCTAAGGGGCAACTATTTCATGCAGAGGGTGGTTGTATGTAGGAAGAGCTGCCAGAGGAAATGGTAGAGGCTGGTACAATTACAACATTTAAAAGGCATCTGGATGGGTGTATGAATAGGAAGGGATGGGGGGATATGGGTCAAATGCGGACAAATGGGACTAGATTAATTTAGGATATCTGATCGGCATGGATGAGTTGGGCTGTTTCTGTGCTGTACATCTCTATGACCTCTGTATGAGTTAAAGGATATACCGATGGAAGTGGACACCAGGCCGACTGAGTTTGGGAAAAACCACTTGAGTGAAGGCAATTGCATAGCACCACTCAGGACATACATTGAACAGAGGGACTTTAGGTCAGCCCCAAAAGACCCCAAAACAAAGCCAAGCCTTTGGCTAAAGGAGTTGGGAAGTCATGTTGAGGTTGCACAAGACAGTGGTGAGGCCTCCTGTGGAATAGTGTGTCCAGTTCCGGACACCCTGCTATACGAAGAATAAGCTGGAGAGGGTTCAGAAGAGATTACCAAGATGTTGCTGTGCATGGGACGTTTGAGTTATAAACAAAGGCTGGATAGGCTGGGATGTTTCTCACTGGAGCATAGGAGGTTGAGAGGTGACCTGATAGAGGTCTTTAAAATAATGAGGGGTATAGATAGAGTTAATGGTAGTTGTCTTCCTGCTAGGATGGGAAAATTTTAAGACACACTTTTAAGGTGAGAGGAGAAAGATTTTTTAAAAAATGAGGGCATTTTTTTTACATGGAATGTGGTTTGTGAGTGGAATAAAATCCTGAGGAAGTGGTGGACATGGGTACAATGGCAGTGTTTAAAAGTCATTTGGATAAGTACATGAATAGGAAAGGGTTTGGAGGGATATGGGCCAGGTAGGTGGGACTAGTTTTGTTTGGGATTGTGCTCGGCATGGACTGGTTGGACCAAAGGGTCTTTTTCTGTGATGTATGATTCTATGACTCTATAAGCCTCATCCAAATGGTTGACAGTTTTTCAGGACTCAGGTCTGTAGTTCCTGCCACCATGCAGACTCAAGACAGCAAAAGAGTCCCACAAGACCTAAATTTGAGTCAGAGAACTCAGAAACTGGTATTCAGGAGAGTGCACACCTTGGGAAGCTCATCTATATCTGATTTGGAACAGTTAAATTTCTGAGCAACATCCAAATAAGAACCAATCAAAATAAGCATCTGGTTACACCGTCATCTGGTTCTAATGGAGGTTGATACCGGCGGCTCTGTCAGTGATTGCAGAACCAGTCCTCAACAAAATTCATTCTGGACTTCAACCCTTAAGGTCGAAGACCTTAGCGAGACTGAGAACCTATATCAGGGCACATTTACAGATTAAGATTACAACTTTGGTTCCGATCTCGTACGAGAAGCAACTGCTTCAGTTCCCACTGATTGTAGTAAAAGACTCAGGCCTGAGCTTGATGGGGTTAACTTGGTTCAGAAAGATTCATCTTGATTGGCTCAATGTTTTTTAATGAGAAAATGACTGTCTGAGTGAAGTCCTAATTTAAATACCCGGACGTTTTTCAGGAAGGTCTGGGTTTTGTGTTGTTTAAGAATTGCTCTTTCAGTCACTAAGAGTTTCCTGGGGGTGGAAGAAGTCACTTTGGGTGTTTTACAGAGAGTAAGCAATGCGAGGTTTTTGGAATCAGCAAACATGCTGGAGTTGGGGCTGCCTATGTCTGTGAGGAAAGGGGAGATAATTCAGACAATCACACAGCATTTACAATTGCCAGAAATGCCATTAGAATCTTGGGAATTGGCTAAAATTCAATTGCATGTGAAACAGTTTGAATTATGATTAAAAGCAGAGGGAAAAGGAAAGGAAAGGAAGGCCCGAGGAGAAGAAAGGGAGAAAGAAAGAGAAGAAAGGGAGAGAGAGAGAAGAAAGGGAGAAAGAAAGAGTTTTTAAGCTTCAGAGGTTGGAAATGAAAACTGAAAAGTCAACTTACATTGGTGGAGGCAGAGGTAAAAAGTAGGAGTGATGGGGACTGTGATGACTGTCATCGCCCCAAAGACCTGGTGAGGATCTTTTTAAATATGTCTAAACTTGACGAGAAGGATGCAGAATCCTTTTTCATTCAATTTGAGAAAGTGGCTAAACAAATGAAATGGCTCGTGACCACGTGGGTATTGTTGATTCAAACGAAATTGGGTTGATCCAAACAAAATTGCATCACAATTTGAGAAAGTATTTAGGAAGTATAATGAGGTGTAAAGTTAGAGAGTTTTGAGAAGATTTGTAGCTCAGGTTGAGGTTCTGGATGTAGGTTTGCTCGCTGAGCTGGAAGGTTCATTTTCAGATGTTTCATCACCATACTAGGTAACATCTTCAGTGAGCCTCCGGACAAAACTCCATCTTAAGTGCATATGAACTAGGACCAGAAGCCTATAACAATGTTCAAGAATCTAAGGAGGGACTCTGGTCAAATGTACATGGAGTTTGAAAGGATCAAACAAAGTAATTTTGATCAGTGGATAAGGGCACTGAAAATATATCATACATATAATGCTTTTATAGGGACAATTATTTTACAGGAGTTCAAAAATTCACTTCCTGAAGTACAGAGAACTCATGTGGAAAAGCAGAGAGCTAAGACTGCAAGATTGGCAGTGGAAATGACGATGATTCTGACGTCAATTTTAATCTCAAAGGGATAAATACTGGGGAAAAGAGAAATCCTCAGGTGGTAAGGGAAAATGCGATCTCATTGAAGATAGTAAGGGCAGTTTACCACAGGGTAAAAAAAAAACAATTGACTTAACTGCAACGCTATCAAAATATTTAATAAAATAATAGATATATTCACTACTGCTAATTAACTACTCCAGTCTAGTAACATCCCATGAACATCCCATAGTTCCTTGAAAGTAGCGTTACAGGTAGATAGAATAGTGAAGGAGGCGTTTGGTATGCTTTCCTTTATTGGTCAGAATATTGAGTGTAGGAGTTGGGAGGTCACGTTGCAGCTGTACAGGATGTTGGTTAGGCCGCTTTTGGAATATTGTATGCAATTCTGGTCTCCTTCCTATCGGAAGGAAGTTGTGAAATTTGAAAGGGTTCAGAATAGATTTACAAGGATATTGGCAAGGTTGGAGGGTTTGAGCTACAGGGAGAAGCTGAATAAATTGGGGCTGTTTTCCCTGGAGCATCGGAGGCTGAGGGGTGACCTTAAAGAGATTTTGTCGAATCATGAGGGGCATAAATAGGATAAATAGACGAGTTCTTTTCCCGGGGTGTGGGAGTCCAGAACTAGAGGGCATAGGTTTAGGGTGAGAGGGGAAAGATATAAAAAAGATCTCAGGGTCAACCTTTTCACAGAGAGGGTGGTGCGTAATTGGAATGAGCTGCCAGAGGAAATGGTGGAGGCTGGTACAATTACAACATTTAAAAGGCATCTAGATGGATATATGAATAGGAAGGGTTTGGCTAGATATGGGCCAAGTGCTAACAAATGGGACTCAAGTAGGTTGGGATATCTGGTTGACATAGATAAGTTGGACCGAAGGGCCTGTTTCCGTGCGGTATGTCTCTGTGATTCTATAACACCCCAGCAACTGCTATTAAAAAATTAAAATTAAAACTAAAAGTCCTGGCTCAGGGGAGTTTGATCCCATCCATTGAGGCTTCTTTTATTGTTCCAACCTCAGAAAAAACTTTTACTCTTTAGGTTATTGGATTCAAACAGACAGCTCTTCAAAAGAAAACAGGACAAAATACACCTCTGAAACCCATAGTATCATCATTGGAGCCAAGGACACCTTACATGTAAGCCAGGAAGCATTCCCATGATTCTGCAAGGCCTGCCCAATGCCATTTGCTTTCCATACAAAAGTAGAGGCAGAAATCAGGAGGGTGGAAAGCAAAGAGATCATCAAACCAGTCCAATTTGTAGAATGGCAGCACCATTTGCACCTATGCTGACAGGGTGATTTGGATCATTTCAATGATTTTAATATTATCAAAATACTAAATTCAAATTTGATTGGATTGTGGTATCTTGGGGTATAATTTAAACTGATTGGTTAAATTTGAATTTGTTTTTATGCTCCATAGCAACACAGCTGTACTATTGGTTTCAACCAAGTGTTACATTGTTACCTTGTTCACTCTGGGCACAAGAGGCGGGTTATGGTCCAGTACACACTGTTGAGGCTGAGTCAGAGGAACCGGATCCAGTGCAAAAATGCCTAGGAGAAGTGACAAGAAAAAGAATAACACCACGTTTGTGGGACTTAGAGGGGGAGGGATACAGTGATTGTAGCTAGATCATCCATGTGTATTTCCTAGTAAATGAGTTCCATGATTGGGGCTGTTAACTCGGTCCAGTTAGGGAGCCCTGGCTGACAGCTATATATGAGAGTGTCAGGATCTGAGAGTTGAGTCTGAGGGAGGCAGAACAGTGTCAAGCACGCTGAACACATAAATAAAGAGTGATTTGTTGATAGAATACTGGCGTCTGTGGTGTTATTTCACCTTTAATAGCTCTCTTGCCTTCTCTCTCTAAGGAGAATAGCCTCAACTGCTTCAATCCATCCTCGTAACTGCTGTTCATCACCTCTGGAAGCCGAGACTGGGTTCAGTTCCCGTAATGGACTCCGCAATTCCCACAAGCCCCTTCGTCAGGGAATCCGCTCAATGGACCGTGTAAACGAATGCGCATGCGCTTAGGCGAAAGAATTACGCACGTGCAGAAGAAGGTTCATCCTCCTTTGTGGATGGCGGGAGATTGACCAATGGACTGTGCTGGAGGACCGGAAGAAGGCTGGTCCTCCACCCAATCAGAGCTTCCTCATTGTCTGAATGCGGATGTTACAGTTTGAGCTTCTGAAGCTGCTCTTTCCAGCCCGGTTAAAGTGCTTCTGTTCTCTCTGAATGAAGATTGAGTGAAACCTCCTCCTCCGGCCAACATCTGTGAGCAAAACATTTTCTTTTTTCCTCATTTCCGTTTATTTTCAGATTCGGAGCTTAAATTGTTGACCTGCAGGAACTGAAGGGAAACTTAAGTGGAATCTGAAGAGAATGCAGACACTGGAAGGGGTTGGCCCATGGGGTGTCACTGGCTGGACCTCCACTTAGTGACTAACCGTTGAGAAGGTGGTGGTGAGCTGCTTTCTTCAAACCCTGCACTCCATTTGGTGTAAGTAGATTCACAATACAGATACAGAGCAAGTTCCTGAACTTTCACCAAGCAACAGTGAAGGAATGATGACAATTTCCCGAGTCAGGGTTGTAAGTGACTTGGAAGTGGTGTTGTTCCTATGTAATTGATGTCCTTGCCCTTCTAAGTAAAAGTGGCTGTGAATTTGGAGGGTGCTGTTCAAAGAATCTTGGTGAATTTAGTAAGACTGTAAGAAATAGAAACAGGATTCCCCTACTGATCAAGAATGTACCTCAGTCCTAAATATACACAAAACGGTGGCCCCTGTGGCAAAGAGCTCCAAAGATACTCAACCTGCTGAGAGAAGAAGTTCCTCCTCATCTCAATCTTAAATTGGCAGCCATTAATTCTGAGACTGTACACTCTGGTCTTAGACCAGAGGTGAAACATCGTTTCAGCATTAACCTGTCAAAATCTTCAGTCTCGTAAATGTCTTGCCTCTCATTCTTCTAAACTCCACTGAGTCAAGTCCCAACTTGTTCAACCTTTACTCATAAGAAAATCCCTCCTCACTGGGAATCATCCTAGTGAACCTTGTCTGGACCGCCTGCAATTAAAAAATATTTTTTCTTCAATAAGGGAACAAAAACTGCTCTCTGTTCTCCAGGTGTGATCTCACCAGCACCTTGTACAGTTACAAGACTTCGGTTGAAATAAGGGACAGCATTCCGTTAGCCTTCATGATTACCGGCTGCACATTTGTGAGTGCTTTGTTTCATGCACAAGTCCCTCCAAGTCCATTTGTGTTGTTGTTTTCTGTAGGTCTTCACCATTTAAATAGTGCTGTTCTTTTGCGTTCCCTTCCAAAATGAACAACTTCACATTTTCCCACATTATAATCCATTTCCCAAATTTTTCCCCACTTAGGTTTAACCTATCAATAGCTCTCTGTAAATCATTTGTATTACTTTTGCGTTCGCCCTTTCTGGATGATTTTGTGTCATCTGCAAGTTTAGCCACAATATATTCACTTCCTTTCTCCAAGTCATTAATCTATATTGTAAACAGTTGCAGTCCCAGCACTGAACCCTGTGGAACCTCACTGGCCACAGATCGCCTAAAACAAAATTCCTTAACCCTATTTGCTCTTTGTTGCCTGTTAACTAATTCTCTATCCATGCCAATATATTACCTCCAACACCATGGGCTCTTATGTTACGAATGAAAATAGAAATTGCTGGTAAAACTCTGCAGGTCTGGCAGCATCTGTGGAGAGAAATCAAAGTTAACATTTCCAGTTCAGTGACTGTTCAGACTGAAGAACTGGACCAAAAACGTTAACTCTGCTTTCTTTCCACAGACCTGCTGAGTTTTCACAGCAATTTCTGTTTTTGTTTCTGATTTCCAGCATCCGCAGTTCTTTTAGGGTTTTTTTCATGACTTAACCGCTCGTGAAGTACTCTATCAAGCACCTTCTGGAAGTCCCAATACAATATAGCTACTGATTGATTTGGTGTCACGTGTATCCAAGAATAGTGAAAAGATTTGTTTATGATCAATACAGGCAGATCAGAGTAAGCAAGGAAGTACAAATCAAAAAGACTTAGAGACATACAAGTTCCATTGCACTAGGCAAGATCAACGTTAGCAAGATCAGCATTAGTTGAGGGTAGAGAGTCCATTCATCAGCCAGGAGGAAGCTGTTCCTGAACCTGCTGGTGCATGTGTTCAGGCTTCGGTATCTTCTGCCTGACAGAAGAGGTTGTAGGAGATTATTACTGGGGTGCTATGGATCCTTGATTATGTTGGCAGCCTTTCTGCGTCAGTGAGCCGTGTAAACGGAGTCCATGGATGGAAGGTTGGCTTCTGTGATGGTCTGGGCTGTGCACATCACCTTGTGTAGTTTCTTATGGTCCGGGGCAGAGTAGTTGCCGTACCAGGCCACTATGCACCCGGACCGTATGTTTTTAATGGTGCATCTGTGGAAGTTGTTGAGGGTTCTTATGGACGTGCCAAATTTCCTGAGCTGCCCAACAGGAGCCTTTGTGCCTTCTTGACCGTTGCATCTATGTGGCAAGTCCAGGACAGGTCCTTGGTTATTGTCTCTCCAAGGTCTTTACCTCTCAACCTCCATTCTGTTGATGTGTGTGCGGGCATGTTTTCCTCCTTTCTTTCTGAAGTCAATGATCAGTTCTTTAGTTTTGCTGATGTTGAGAGAGCAGTAATTCTCATTGCACTATCTCCCTCTATTTCCCTTCTGTATTTTGACTTATCATTGTTAGGCACCTGCCCTGTTACAATGGTGTTGTCAGCGAACTCGCACATAGCGTTCGTTCAGAATTTGGCAATACAGTCGTGGGTATATAGGGAGTGCTGTAAGGGGCTGAGGTTGCATCCTTGGGGGGGGCTCCAATGTTGTGGAGGAGGTATAGTTACCCATGTTCACTGATTGCAGTCTGTGGGTCAGAAAGCTGAGGATCAAGTTGCAGAGGGCAGAACCGAGACCAGTCAGAGTTTTGAGATCAGTGGAGGAGATAATGGTGTTGAAGGCGGATCTCTAGCCAATGAGCAGGTGTTTAACATAGGTGTCCTTGTTGTCCAGGTGTTCCAGGGATGATTGTAGGGAGAGGGATACAGCATCTACTGTGGACCTGTTACATAAATAAGGAAATTGTAGGGGATCGAGACAGGCTGGGAGACTAGAGTTGATGTGGGCCGTGACCAGCCTCTCGAGATACTTCATGATTATTGAGGTCAGAGTCACTGGCCAGTGGTCATTAAGGCATGCTGCATGTGCTTTCTTGGGTACGGAGATGATGGTGGTCTTCTCGAAGCAGGCGGGGACTTCGGCTTGTAGGAGGGAGGTTGAAGATGTCAGTGAATACCTCTACCAGCTGGTCCACACAGGATCTGAATGCTCGGCTGGGGGGTCCGTCGAGGCTTGTCCCTTTCCTTGGGTTGATTCCCAGGAAGACCGACCTGATGTCTGGTGACGGAGGGATACTGTGTCCGGTACTGTCGAGGCAGGCATCACCGCGCCGCTGGCATTCTGCTGAAACCGAACATAGAAAGCACTGAGCACGTCAGGGAAGGATGTGTATTAGTCTGCTACCTTCCATGCTTCATTTTCTATCCCATACTGTTGTTTAGGCATTGCCATAGATGCCGGGAGTCTGTTTGGTAGGTATGGGCCTCTACCTTGGTCCAGTTCTCCAATCGGAGGTTGAACAATTCATCAGCTTCACCAACACATTCCACCCTGACCTTAAATTCATCTGGAGCATCTCAGACACCTCCTTCCCCTTCCTAGACTTCTCCATCTCCATCAACGGTGACCGACTCAACGTTGACATTTTCTACCGACCCACCGACTCCCACAGTGACCTGGATTATACCTCCTCCCATCCTGACTACTGTAAAAATGCTATCTCGTATTCCCAATTCCTCCGCCTCCGCCACATCTGCTCCCAGGAGGACCTGTTCCACCACAGAACACACCAAATTGCCTCCTTCTTTAAAGACAGCAATTTCCCCTCCCACGTGGTTGATGATGCCCTCCAGCGCATCTCTTCCACTTCCCACACCTCCGCCCTCGAAAACCACCCCTCCAAACGCAACAAGAACAGAACCCCCCGGTCCTCAC
>NC_057754.1:9588821-9622750 GCF_004010195.1 Chiloscyllium plagiosum
ACAATCCCACTCTTGGCTGCCTTTCCCCCCCCCTCCCAGGCCCACCACCGCCCCCTCCCCATTTATCTCTCTCCACCCCTGAGGCTCCCAGCGTCATGATGAAGGGCTTTTGCTCGAAATGTCGACTCTCCTGCTCCTTAGGTGCCTCCTAACCTGCTGTGCTTTCCAGCACCACACACTCGACTCTAATCTCCAGCATCTGCAGTCCTCGCTTTCACCTTGGTCCAATACTGCCTCTTGGCATCCCTGATGGCTTTGCAGAGGTCTTATCTGGATTTCCTGTATTAGTCTGGATCATTGTACTTGGTTCCCTTTTATTGACTCTGGCTAAAACTCTTGAAAAACTCTAATAAATTAGTCAGACACCATTTCCATTTCATGAAGCCAGGCTGACTCTGATTAGATTTATGATTTTCCTGATGTTCAGCTTTTACTCTCTTAATAAATGATTCCAACACTTTGACGACAATAGAGGTTAGGATAATCCTCCTACATTTGCCTGCTTTTTCCCTTTCTTGCTTTTGAATAGGAGCGTCACGTTGGGAATTTTCCAGTCCTCTGGTACTTCTCCAATGTCCAAGGATTTTTGGTTCAATGCATCCGTTATTCCTAGCTACCACTATTAGGATCCTGGGATGCAAGTTAGGGAATAATTCACCATTAGCCCTATCAGTTTGTCTAATACTACTTCACTGGTGATTGTGATGGTACTTAATTTCTCCCCATAATCTTGAGCATTAATGGGATATTCAAAGTAGTTTCCATTGTAAAAACATCTGTTTAATTCCTCTGCCATTTCTCTGTTCCCCATTGCTTTCTCTACCGATTCAGTTTCTAAGCGATCTTTGACCTTTCTCTTTCTTTTTGTATATTTAAAGTCTTGTCAGTTTTTATATTCCTCGCTAGTTTTCCCTCATAGTTTATTTTCTCACTTTTTATCATCTCAGTCCTCCTTTGCTGGTTTCTGATTTTATCCCAGTTTTCGGGGCTATCACTGATGTTTTGCCTCCATATACACTTTTTTACTTTCAATTTGAATATTCTCCTTAATTTCCTTGGTGAGCCATGGTTGGATTCTCCCTCTCTCGGAATCTTTCCTCTTGTTTTTACCGAGAGTTTTAATGTCAATCACTGCTTGCTTACTGTCATTACGTTACAATTGACTACTGTATCTAACTCATTTCTTCACAATTCCCTTCAATTAAATTAAGGACAGTTGTCGTTGACCTAAGTTTCTTACTGTCAAACTGAAAATTAAATTCTATCATTTTATGATCGCAACTTTCTTAGAGATCTTCTCTCCTAAGGTTGTTTATTAAGCCTGCCTCATTACCTATTACCAGATCCAAGATAAAAATCACACAACACCATATTATAGTCCAACCAAGAGAAAAGTTAGCCTCTTTCCCAATATCCGTAACTAAAGGGGTGATTTGTCCAGGAGATGACTGATATTTAAGTGGACGGTAAATTAGTATAGGACGGAGATGTGCATTGTTATTATGCAATATGGTATTCATTGGGCAGCATGGTGGTTCAGTGGTTAGCACAGTTGCCTCACAGCACCAGGGACCTGGATTTGATTCCAGCCTCAGGTGACTGTCTGTGTGAAGGTTGCACATTCTCCCCGTGTCTGTGTGGGTTTCCTCCGGGTGCTCTGGTTTCCTCCCACAGTCCAAAGATGTGCAGGTCAGGTGAATTGGCCATGCTAAATTGCCCGTAGTGTTAGGTGCATTAGTCAGAGGGTAATGGGTGTAGATGGGTTACTCTTCAGAGGGTTGCTGTGGATGCGTTGGGCCGAAGAGCCTGTTTCCACACTGTAGGGAATCTAATTTTATCTAATATTCAATATGTTATTTGTGGCTCTCTGAACTTAATGTCTAATTATTTCTAGTTTTTTCTTATGAAGTTAACTCCATTATATATTTCTAGCCATTTGGCACATTTGAATCCATGAGACTTTGTCTAAATCCCTGTGACCCTGCAAGTTTATTTCTTTCAAGCGCCCATCTAAATGTCAGTTTGAAATTGTTGATTGGCTCTGCTTCCTTGACTCTCCCAGTGGTGATTTTCATCCCATGAGCACATCCAGCTGAAATAAAAATATTCCTGAGATCCTTTTTTTCCAAATCAGTGAATCTACATTTATGTGAAAGTTGATATTTAGGGTCAGCGATTTTTTTCCTGTGACCGGGACATGAAGCAGCGAGCGTGGGTTAGCATGAATCATTGCCTTCAGGGGAATGGGGAGAGTGTCTACAGTGGAGTGGGATGGAGATGTTCAGCTTGTGGGTTATGAAATGTTCTACTAAAAAGTAGAATTGTTCAGAATTTCTATCCTGTACTGACAGTGATTTTTTTGTAAATGTGTTTTACAGAATGTGAAATGGAGAGGATTGGAAATCTCAAAGATCTGACACAGTCAATCAATTAATTGAGTCTCGAAACTCATTGGCGTGGAATCGAGTGAAATGTCGATCAGTTCTGTTTGCTGCCAAAGGTTTTGAACATCAGACAGAATGGAAAGGCACCAAGGCATATGCATGAGGGTGAACTGACAGTGGAAAGAGAGTAGAAACATTTCTTACTGTTCATAACGGGGAGAGACTGCACATGTGTTCTACCTCATGGACAAGGCTCTAACTGGTCATTCAACCTGAAAGGGCACATGGAGAACCTCAATATGGAGCGGCCATGGAAATGTGCAGACTGTGGGAAAGGATTCAGATCCCCATCTAAGCTGGAGATTCATTGTCGCAGCCACACTGGGGAGAGACCATTCACCTGCTCCATGTGTGGCAAGGGCTTCACTGATTCATCCAACCTGCAGAAACATCAGCGACTTCACACAGGGGAGAGGCCGTTCAACTGCTCCGAGTGTGGAAAGGAATTCACTTTGCTATCCAAGCTGCTGACCCACCAGCGAGTTCACACCCGGGAGAAACCTTTCACTTGCTCGGAGTGTGGGAGAGGATTCACTCAGTCATCCAACCTGCTGAAACACCAACAGGTCCATGCTGGGGACAAACCGTTCCCTTGCTCTGAGTGTGGGAAGGCGTTCACGCAGTTATCTCACCTGCTGACACACCAGAGGGTTCACACTCGGGAGAGACCGTTCATTTGTTCAGAGTGCAGGAAGGGATTCACTCAGTCATCCCACCTGCTGACCCACCAGCGGGTTCACACCAGGGAGAGGCCGTTCACTTGCTCTGTGTGCGGGAAGGGATTCAGTGACTCATCCAATCTGCAGAAACACCAGCGAGTTCACACCGGGGAGAGGCCATTTGTCTGCTTGGAGTGTGGGAAGGGATTCACTCAGTTATCCCACTTGCAGACGCATCAGCGGGTTCACACCAAACAGAGACCATTTACCTGCTCTGTGTGTAGGCAGAGGTTCACTGATTCCTCCAACCTGGAGATACACCAGCGAGATCACAAGTAGTTACAGGGGTCAGATTCTGCTTTCATTGCTGCTGTTAATTACATCCAGTGCTGAACGACAGTGGGTGAAGTCGGGCCTCTGGTTGGAGGGTGTCTTTCTGCTGGACTTGCTGGGCTGTCTGCTTGGTTTCCAGTAGCCTGATGCTGTTTGAGCTTGGACGGCACCTTTCCATTGAACTGATCTGCAAAAGCCAGACAATGTAGGTCTGTTTTATCCTGGATAGTTCATGGTGTTTTCCTACCACTACAGGTATATCGAAAATAAATACATTTGCATCTGCTTCATAGAGTCTATAGCACAGGACCAAGCCAATTGGCTGAATTGGTCCATGCGAGTCCCCACCCTCCCCTTATCATACTCCCCAAAAAATACCCCAACAACATACCCTTCTAATACTTTCTCCTTTATGAATGTATCCATTTCCCTGTAAAAGAATCCATGTGAGTTTTGAGAAGATTTGTAGCTCAGCTTGAGGTTTGGGACGTAGGTTTGCTCACTGAGTTGGAAGGTTTGTTTTCCAACGTTTTGTCACCATACTGGGTAACACCAGTGAGCCTCCGGTGAAGTGCTGGTATTTAACATGAGAAAACCCAAACACGTGACTAGAAAGCTGGCCACTAACACCAGTGCTTCACCGGAGGCTCACTGATGATGTTACCTAGTATGGTGACGAAACGTCTGAAACTGAACCTTCCAGCTCAGCGAACAAACTTACATCCCGAATCCATGCTGTTCAACTCAAGCACTCATGGTAGCAAGTGCCATATTCTCACCACTTGCTAGGCTAAGAGTTTTTTTTTTAAATGAAATCTTATTGGTTTATTGAAGCCTTTCATCATCATGAAATGTTCCATCTGGTCACCCTTCACTCCTCTCTCTGTTAGAGCAAAGCCTCTCCTGAGGGTGAAATGCTCTCGGTTCTGATATTCTGTTGAATCTTCTCCAATGCCTCTATTTCCTTTCTCTAAATGGAGATCATGGATGGGGACAGTGGAGTTTACTTGTGGTTTGGAATTAATTGAACAGAACCTCCCCCATTTCTGAACTTCTCGCCCTGTGAAAAGGAGACCCACGTGGGGTTGTGCAAGGCTCATGGAACGTTGGTCCCTTGTTTCAAGGGGGTCGAGTTTTTTTTTGTTTTTCTTAATTTATTCATGCAACATGGGATTTGCTGGCTGGGGTAGAAAACGAGGACTGCAGACGCTGGAGATCAGAGTCGAGAAGGTGTTGCTGGAAAAAAACAGCATCCCGGAAGCAGGAAAATTGACGTTTCGGGCCTAAGCCCTTCATCAGGAATGAGGCTGGCTGGTCGGCCAAAGGCGCTGAGAGATATATGGGAGGGGATGGGGCTTGAGGGAAGGTAACTGAGAATGCGATAGGGGGAGGAAGGTGAGGGAAAAAATGATAAGTGGCTGGCCATCATTTATTGTGTCCCTTCAGTTGCCCTTGAAGGTGATGGTGAGCTGTCTTCTTTAGCCATTGTTGTCCACGTGGTGTAGGTTGACCAAGAGAGGGAATTCCAGGATTTTGACCCAGAAACAATGAAGGAATGGTGATATGTTTCAAGTCAGGATGGGGAGTGGCTAGAAGAGGAATTTGCAGGTGGTTGTTTTCCCATGTATCTGATGCCCTGTTCTTTCAGGTGGAAATGTGTGTGGGTTTGGAAGGTGCTATCGAAGAATCTTGGTAAATTTTTGCAGTGCATAGAGTCGTAGAGACGTACAGCACGGAAGCAGACCCTTCGGTCCAACTCGTCTATGCTGACCAGATACCCTAACCTAATCTAGTCCCATTTTTCAGCCCTTGGCCCACATCCCTCTAAATCCTTCCTATTCAGATACTCATCCAAATACCTTTTAAATGTTACAATTGTACCAGCCTCCACCACTTTCTCTGGCAGCTCATTCCATACACACACCACTCTCTGCATGAAAACGATGCTCCTTAGGTCTCTTTTATATCTTTCCCCTCTCACCCTAAACCTATGCCCTCTAGTTCTGGACTCCCCCAGCCCAGGGAAAAGATCTTGTCTATTTATCCTATCCATGCCCCTCATGATTTTATAAACCTCAATAAGGTCAACCCTCAACCTCCGCTCCAGGGAAAACAGCCCCAGCCTATTCAGCCTCTCTCTGTAGCTCAAATCCTCCAACCCTGGCAACATCCTTGTAAATCTTTTCTGAACCCTTTCAAGTTTCACAACATCCTTCCCAGAGGAAAGAGATCAGAATTGCACACAATACTCCAAAAGTGGTCTAACCGATGTCCTATACAGCCGCAACATGACCTCCCAACTCCTATACTCAGTACTCTGACCAATAAAGGAAAGCATACCAAATGCCGCCTTCTCTATTCTATCTACCTGTGACTCTACTTTCAAGGAGCTATGAACCTGCACTCCAAGGTCTCTTTGTTCAGCAACACTCCCCAGGACCTTACCATTAAGTGCATCTTGTAGATAGTACTGCTGTTACTAAGTGTCAGTGGTGGAGGGAATGGATTTGGTGTGAATCAAGGGGGCTGCTTTATACAGGATGGTGTCAAGTTTCTTTGAGTGTTGTTGGAGCTGCACCCATCTAAACAAGTGGAGAGTATTCCATCACACTCCTGTCTTCTGTCTTGTAGTTGGTGGACAAGCTCTATGAGTTATTTGCTGCAGTATTCCCAGCCTCTGACTTGCTCTTGTAGCCACTGTGTTTTGCAGTGATTCCAGTCGGGTTTCTGGTCATTGGCAACCCCTAAGATATTGATAGGAAGATTCAGTGATGTCATGGCGCATTGGTTCGATTGTCTCTTATTACAGATGATCATTATCTTTCTTTTGTGTGCTGCGAATTTTACTTGCCACTCATCAGCCAGATCCTATTGCATTTGAACATGGACTGTTTCAGTAACCGAGCAGTCGTAAATGATCTTGAACCATAGAAGAGTGTATGAGCAGGAAAGCCTTACTGCACCTGTACAAGATGCTGGTGAGACCACGTCTGAAGTACTGAGAGTAGTTTTGGTTCTCTTATCTAAAGAAATATATTATTTAATTAGAAGCAGTTCAGAGAAGGTTCACTAGCATGATCCCCAATGCAGAGAGGATTGTCTTAAGAGCAAAGGTTAGACCTGTTGGAATTTAGAAGGAAGATGATGTCGTTGAAACACAGGATTCCTAGGGGGCTTGACAGTGTTGGGGATGGCAGTAAATTGAGCAGTGGGTGACTTGCTCCTAGCGGTCCAATTTAGAAATACCGCGTCACACAAGCCTTGAGTATTGACAGGTTTATTTGAGATTCTGGATCAGTGGTGCTGGAAGAGCACAGCAATTCAGGCAGCATCCGAGGACAGGCAAAATCGACGTTTTGGGCAAAAGCCCTTCCCGAAATGTCGATTTTGCCTGTCCTCGGATGCTGCCTGAATTGCTGTGCTCTTCCAGCACCACTGATCCAGAATCTGGTTTCCAGCATCTGCAGTCATTGTTTTTACCAGGTTTATTTGAGAGTTCATGGGGAAAGACGAGGCGACCGAATAGCCGCAAGTCACTCCGAGATACAAAGAATCGCGTAATTATATAGGTTACAATCGTTTAGCAATTAGCAAACTGTTAATTGCAGGATAATGAGCAAGATGGCATCTTGCCCAGTCATTAGCTTCAGTCATGTAATGTCTGGACAGTGTCAGTTAGTAGCTGACAAGCAGATGTTAGTAGACAATAGGTCCATGCAAAGGTATCAGTACAGCGGCAAGGCCAACCATCTTAGCTGGGCATGAGAAACACAAGATTTTAGCAGTCAGGCATGAAGATGGGATTCAAAATGGTTTCCAGGCTCTTAATATGTGACAAAATGGCTGCCATGAATCTCTCAATTCTCCCACACAGAATAATTGCCAAGATGATGTTTCACCTCATGGGAGGGTATAGGACCACAAGGCATAGTCTCAGAATAAAGGAGTGCTAATTTAAGATTCAGATGAGGAATTTCTTCTGAGGGTTGAGTCTTTAAACCTCCTTGCCACAGAGAACTGTGTTATGGAACCCTTGTGTATATTTAATGCTGAGATAGATCAGAAGGGGAATCAAGGGTTACAGGGAAAGGGCAGGAAAATAGAGTTGATGATTATCTGGTCAGTCACGGTCACGCTGGTGGAGCAGACTCAATAGGCTGAATGGCCCAATTCTAATCCTAATGTTTATTATCTGACGTTCTGGCCAATGAAGTATTGAACAAACATAAGGTGGAGACGTCAGGGTTGGACCTGGATGAGCAGAGTCAAAACTCAAACGACACCAAGTAATAGACACACACACACAATCTCTGCTTCCCTCCCTCTCTGTCTCTCTCTCCCTAACACTCTCTTGCTCACTCTCACACGTAAACAATGGGGGGGATTATCTCATTCAAGATTCTTTTCTGTCAAAAAAGTGGACCTCAACTTAAAACATAGACAGAATCAAAGCAGGACCTCACACCTAAAATGCATTCTCTAACCTGAGGTACCACCTATTGTACATTGATAAAACCTTTAATTATCGGTGGACAAAGACTTGAAAGTAATTTGCATTTTAATCAAGCAGGAGGTTGGAGGAACACAGCAAGCTAGGCAGCATCAGGAGATGGAGAAGTTGACATTTCTTCAGGAATGCTCCCCCTATCCCCACCTCCTGAAGAAGGATTATACCCAAAATGTCGACTTCTCCACCTCCTGATGCTGCCTGGCTTGCTGTGTTCCTCCAGCTCCCTGCTTGTCTACTTTGGATTCCAGCATCTTCTGTTTTTTTAAAACTTTAATTTTGCATTTTAATCAGCAGTCTGCTTCCTAACGATTAAAGGATTCAACTTTTAAAGTTGTTAACTTTTTGCTTATCAATATTGTGTCTTATGTTTCCCTATCATACCATACCTGAGGACGGAGCAGAGCTCCGAAAGCTTGCAATTTCAAATAAACCCGTTGGACTATAACCTGGTGTTGTTGGTTTTTGAGACCTTCGAGTGCAGGTTCATAGCTCCTTGAAAGTGGAGTGTTAGGTAGATAGGATAGTGAAGAAAGCATTTGTTGTGCTTTCCTTTATTAGTCAGAGCATTGAGTATCGGAGTATGGAGGTCACGTTGTAGCTGTACAGGACAGTGGTTAGGCCAATTTTGGAATATTGTGTGCAATTCTGGTCTCCTTCCTATCGGAAGGATGTTGTGAAACTTGAAAGGGTTCAGAAAAGATTTACAAGGATGTTGCTAGGATTGGAGGATTTGAGCATAGGGAGAGATTGAATAGGCTGGAGCATCTGAGGCTGAAGGGTGACCTTGGAGGATTATAAAATCATGATGGGTGTAGATTGAGTAAATAGACAGGGTCTTTTCCCTGGGTTGGGGGGAATTCAGAATTAGAGGGTATAGGTTTAGGGTGAGAGGGGAAAAGATTTAAAAGGGACCTAAGGTGCAACTTTTTCACACAGGGTGGTGTGTGTATGGAATGGGTTGCCAGAGGAAGTGGTGGAGGCTGATTCAATTATAACATTTAAAAGGCATCTGGATGGATATGTGCTTGGAGGAATATGGGCCAAGAGCTGGCAAATGGGACTAGATTAGGTTAGGATATCTTGTCATCATGGATGAGTTGAATTGAAGGGTCTGTTTCTGTGCTGTACCACTCTGTGACTCTATAAGTAAACCTAGAGTGACTCAGTGGTTAGCACTGCTGCCTTACAGCGCCAGGGACCCAGGTTCGATTCCAGCCTCAGGCAACTGTCTTTGTGGAGTTTGCACATTCTCCCAGTGTCTGTATGGGTTTCCTCCGGATGCTCCTGGTTTTCCCCCAAAATCCAAAGATGTGCAGGTTAGGTGAATTGGCCATTCTAAATTGCCCAGAGTGTTCAGGGATGTGTAAGTTAGATGCATAAATCAGTGTAAATGAAGAATAATAGGGTAAGGGAATGGGTTTGGGTGGGTTACTCTTTGGAGGGTCGGTGTGGGCTTGTTGGGCCAAATGGCCTGTTTCTACACTGTAGGGATTCTATGGTGGACAGCTTTCAGCTTTCACAGAATTACAGAAGGAGCCATTCGGCCCATCGTGGCCGCAAAGGCTCGCTAAATGAGAATCATTACCTAAATGTTTCCTTGAATATGTCACCCCGTCAAAGAAGACATTTGGGATGTTGCGGCCGCTGCATTTGCACCTTCCACCTTCTCTCATTGCAAAGGACAGACTGGTGAATGGTCGGGTGATTGACGGAAGCTCTGGGCCAATAGAATCAGGGGACCGGACGTCCACGGACAATCGCAGGCGGGGCGTGCCTGGCATGGCGGCACGTGACCACCGCAGCCGGCGTCACCCCGGCGCAGGCGCAGCGTTGTCGCGGCCGCAAAGGTTGTGTTGCTCCTGACATGGAAGGGCCGTGATTGATAAGTGATATTAAATCTTCGCCAGGAAAGGAATGGAGCCGTTGAGTTGACCGTGAACAACTTATAGCTGTGCGTAGATACAAATTAGAAGGTCCCTTTCTCAAATCCGGAGGACGTGGCTGTGAGCTGCGGGGTTCCAGCAGCGCTGACCCTTCCGTTCTAAACCGCCATTTTTATTGGGGGAGGTAAATATTCAATAGGACGCATGCGCGGTAGCTGTGGTTATGAGGCAGCAAGCAGGAGAGCGCATGCGCTCCTATACCTGCATGGTCTGGGTGGAGGATTGTATCTTCCAACTTATTTTGTAACGATTGACAGTAATTTTGTTTTATGAACTCCTTTCACAGATTGTAAATACAGGAGGATTTGCAAGTCAAGCCAAGGTTCAGGCAATTCGTCAGGACCCGATTATTTGAATGTGGAACGTGAAAGGTTTGTTCAACTTATGGAATCATACAGCACGTTAGAGGCCCTTCAGCCCATCGAGTCCTGCCGACCTATCTACACTAATCCCACTTTCCAGCACTTGGCCTATGCCCTTAACTGTTATTGCATTTTCAAGTACTTGTGTATTTTTGTAAAAAGTTTGTAAGGTTTCCCATCCTAACTAGGAGATAGTGAGGACTGGAGATGCTGGAGAAGTCAGAATCGATAAAAGTGTGGTGCTGGAAAAATCACAAATGTCGATTGTTGCTCCTCAGTTACTTCCATCTTAACTACCCTCCCAGGCAATACGTTCAAAATTCCCAGCATATTCACTGAGTTCCCCCTCAAACCCTCTCCAGACCTCCTGCCATTCACCTTTAACATTAACATTATGCTATTGACTCTTCAACTAAGGAGAATAGCTGCTTTCAATGTATTCTGTCTGTGGCTCTCATCTTATACACCTTAATCAGGTTCCCACCCCGCCCCAATCTTCTTTGCTTCAAAGAAAGCTACCCAGGTTTATCTAGCCTCTCTTCATTGCAGAAGTGCTCCATCCCAGGTCATGTCTTGGTGAATCTGAATCTCCAGTACACTCACATCCTCCCTGTAATGAGGAGACAAGAACTGCACACAGTACTCCAGCTATGGCCTAACATAATCTCCCTGCTGTGATAATCTATGCTGTGCTGTCCTGTATGCTGCCGTAACTACCCTGTTAGCCTGAACTACCACCCTCCTTTTGAGCTTTCTGGTGTCCTGCTATTCAGTGACTCCTTTATCTTGACACTTCTTCCAAAGTGCATCACCTCACTGTTTCAGCGACAAACTACATCTATCAGTGATTTGCCATTATGAACAAGGGAATGTATCTGATTGGACAGGCACCAAAATATTCAAACACCTAGTTCGACCTGGAGTCTGTGTTCAGTTCTGGGTCCTTACTAGAGTGTGGAATAGATTTATCTGAATGATTTGCCCAAAGATGTGTGGGTTAGGTTAATTGGCCATGCTAAATTGCCCACAGTATCCAGGGACATGCAGGCTAGATTAGTTAGCCATGGGAAAGGCAGGGTTACAGGGATAGAGAAGGGGGCTGGATCTGGGTGGAATCCCCTTTGGAGGGTCAGTGTACTTGATGGGCCAAATGGCCTGCTCTGAAACTAAGGATTCTCTAATTCTATGAAGGATACCTGGACTGCAGAGAATGGATTATGAGGAAAGGTTTAACACTGATCATTGAGTCAGTGTGGCACATGCTGCATGCAGTCCATCAAGTTCAGTCTGGCTCTCTGTGAAGCAATACACACTCGAGTGCCTACCCTGATTAGCTTTTATAAATTATTGATCACTTTCACTCACCACTGTCTTACACAGTGTGTTCTGGGTATTATCAATCACTACATAAATAAAGTGTGTGCTTCCCTGTATAACTTTTTCAAAACTTTTTTTTGGCGTATGTACCTTCAGCTAATTGAAACAATGTTTCCTTTTGTATACCTTTTCTAAACCTGTCGACACCTTTTACACCTCAATCAAATCTTCCCTCAAGTTCTTTGCTTCAGCTCTAAACTTCTCCAAACCAACCATTTGACTAAATTCCCTTATTGTAGAACCAGGAGAAAGTGAGGACTGCAAATGCTGGAGATCAGAGCCGAGAGCGTAGTGCTGGAAAAACACAGCAGGTCAGACAGCATCCGAGGAGCAGGAGGATCGACATTTCGGGCATAAGCGGGCTGATGCCCAAAACGTTCAATTCTCCTCCTTCTCAGATGCGTATTGTAGAACCATTCTGGTAAATCTCATCTGCATTCTTTCAAGGGCCAGCATGGAGACTGGAACTGGAGCAATCCTCTTGTTGTGGCCCCAACAGGATTTTACAAAAGGCCAACATGCTCTTCCGGGTTGTTGTACTTGAGCAGAACTGCACACAGTACTCCAGCTCTGTACAACTCCAACATTACTTCCATGCCCTTATACTCTATGCTACAACTAATGAAAGCAAGTATCCCATGCGCCACCTTAACTATCTCTTTTGCACACTTTGCTGACTTTGGGGATCTGTGAATAATTACCCCAAGATCCCTCTGTTCCTCTAAGTGACCCAGTGCTCTCCCATTCATTAAATACTCCTTCACCTTGTTGTTTCTTCCAGAGTGCATCACCTTGCACTTACTGGGATTGAATACCATCTGCGCTTCTGACTAACCCATCGATAACTTCCTTTAACCTACAACCATTTTCTCCGCTGATAAGTCTCGACCAATCTTGGTGTAGACTGCAAATTTGCTTACCATTCCCTCCACGCTTCCACCTATATCATTTATGTATATAACAAACAGTAAAGGTCCCAGTACTGAGTCTTGTGGTACACCGCTGGACACCGGCCTCCAGTCACTCAATCTGCATTCTACCATGACCCCTTGTGACCTATTACTAAGCCAGTTTCAGATCCATTTTACTACGTTTCCCTCAATTCCATGTGCTTTAACCTTCTCAATCAGTTTCCCATGTGGGACCTTGTCAAAAGCTCTGCTGAAATCCATATAAACTGCATCGATTGAAGTTCTCGTTCGTACACCTGATCATGTTTTCAAGAAATCGATCAAATTTGTGAGGCAGGACCTTCCTCTCTGACAAATGCACCCTGACTATCACTAATTAACCCATGCCTTTCAAGTGGATATTAATTCACTGCTTAAGAATTTTCTCCAATATAATGCCTACAATTGACAGAAGACACACCGGTCTGTAATTTCCTGGTTCATTTCTACCATCCTTTTTGAAAAGTGCAGCCCCACATTCATCATCCTGCAGTCCTCCGACCAGAGAGGAATTATAAATTTGCGTCAAAAACCCTTCGGTTTCGTGCCTCAGCTCCCACAGCAGCCTGGGATGGAATTCGCCCGGATCAGGGGATTTGTCTATTTTTAAGCCTGATAGCGCCTCCATTGCCTCCACGTTTCATGCATCATACTGTGCAAGTTGCTCACAGTCCCTTTTCCTGTGCTCCTCTAGGGCTGCAGCTGAGTTGTCCCTTTGGATTTTTTTAATAGCCTTTCTCATTTTCCTCACCCCGTCCTGAATTGTCTGAGACATCTGGGGGTCTCTGAACTTAATGCTCCTACATCTCCCTCTAAAGGGTCCATGCAGGACCTGTACCCCCCTCCCCCACTCCTTTTTGAATGCCTTCCATTGCTCTGCGGGAGACTTACCCACAAAGAGCTGTTCCCAGTCAACTGTTGCCACGTCCTGCTTTATTTTGATAAAATATCCATTCCCTCAGTTCAAAGCTATCTTTAGCAGGCCATCTTTTATCCTTGTCCAGAACAAATTGGAGCCACATCATGTTGTGCTCACGATCGCTAAAATATATTCTCCCACTGCCACATCAAACATTTTCCCTGCTTTTTTCTCCATAACGAGATCCAGTACTGTGCCTTCCTTTTATTTGGGCCTTCTACATATTGATACAAAAAACTCCCCTGAATCCATTTCACAAAATCGGCCCCCTGTGAACCATTAACACTGTGACTTTGCCAGTTTATGTTTGAACCTAGAACAGTACAGCACAGGAGCTGGCCCTGTGGCCCACAATGTTGTGCCAAACATGACGCCAAATTAAGCTAATCCCTTCCACATGCCCTGGATCCATATCCTTCCATTCCTTGCAAAATCATATGCTTATCTAAAAGTTCCTTAAATGCCCCTATCAAATCTGCCTCCACCACACCCCTGGTGTTCCAGACTCCCACCACAGTGTTTTTTTAAACAAGAAACTTACCCCTCACATCTCCTTTTGAAATTTCCCCATTCCACCTTAAATGCATGCCCCCGAGTATCAGACATTTCAGCTCTGGGAAAAAGATTGACTGTCAACCGTATCTATGCATCTGATAATTTTATAGACTTGCATGAAGTCTCCCCTCAGCCTCTGCCACTCCAGAGGAAACCACCCGGGTCTTTCTAGCTTCTCCTTATAACTCATACCCTTTAAACAGGGGCAGCAGCCTGGTAAACCTCTTCTGCGCCCTCTCCAAAATCTCCATAGCCTTCCTGTAATGCGGCAACCAGAATTGAATGCAATACTCTTAAGCGTAGCCTAACCAAAATCTTATAAAGCTGCAACATGGCATCCTGACTCATGTACTTAATTCCCTGACCAATAAAGGCAAGCATGCCATATGCCCCTGCTTTACCACCCTATCTAGTTGTGTTGCCACTTCAGGGAGCTATGGACTTGAACCCCAAGATCCCTGTGTACATCAGTGTTGTTCAGGGTCCTGCCATTAACCCTATACTCTTCCTTAATATTTGATCTCCCAAAGTGCAGCAACTCTCACGTACCCAGATTAAACTCCATCTGCCACTTCTCCACCCATATCTGCAAATGATCTACATCCTGTTGATCTGTATCCTTTGACAATTTTCCACAACTATCCACAACTCCACCGATCTTTGTGTTGTCTGCAAACTTACTAACCAACCCGTCTACTTTTTCATCCAAGTCATTTACGTATATTGCAAACAGTAGAGGTTTGGTTCAAGTCTGATTCCCTGCAGAAGATCAGCAGTCATGGACACTCAACCAGCAAAACACCCTTCTACCACAACCCTCTGCCTTCTGTGGGAAAGCCAATTCTGAATCCACATGTCCAAGTCACCATGGATCTCATGCATCTTAAACTTCTGGATGAGCCTACCATGAGGGATCTTGTTGAAAGCCTTACTAAGATTCATGCACACAGCATCCACTGCTCTACCCTCATTGATCATCTTCAGCACCACCTCAAAAATATTCAACCACGTTAGTAAAACATGACCTGTCCCCCACACAGCCATGCCAACTGTCCCTAATTAGGCCATCCTTTTCCAAATGCGTGTAAATCCTATTCCAATGATTTTCTCTGATAGCTTCCTAACCACTGATGTGGGACTCACTGGTCTGTAGTTTCCTGGATTATCCCTTTTGCTGTTCTTGAACAGAGGAACAATGTTAGTTATTCCTCCAGGATGTCTCCAGTGGCAAGTGAGGATACAAGATGTTGGGAAAATTGAAATCCCCTAGTATAATTATCTGATTATTACTCTTACGCACCCCTATGAACGATCTGCATATTTGCTCCTTTATTTCCTGCTGATTCTTTGGAGACCTATAACGCACTTCCTAGTAAAATGGCTGCTCCCTTAATATTCCTAAGTTCTACCTTCAGAATCTCATTTGAGGACACTTCCAAGATACCATCTCTCCTTATTGCAGTAACTGACTCCTTAATCAATTATGATACTCCACCACCCTTTTTACACCCTCCTCTGTCTCACCGAAAGATCCTATTCCCTGGCATGTTAAAGTGCCAGTCCTGCCCTTCCCTCAGCCATGATTCTGTGATTGCAGCATCATACTTCCATGTGCCGATCCATGCCATTGACTTGTCCATCCATTACACTTCCAGCTACACCACATTAAAGTAGACCATCTTTCCTTGCCATACTCTCTTGACACTTAGCATAGCTGAACTCCTTGTGATTTGCTTCCTTTGTTGTGTGTCCTTTGTGTGTCTCTGTTTCATTGATTCTGTATCCCCTCCTCGTGCCAGTCTTGAGGAGGTGAACTCCTCCTAACAGCACGAGCAAACCTACCTGCAAGGCTGTTGATTCAGATGCAGACCGAAGTCCAGTTTGTGCATGTCCCACCTTCCCCAAAACAGTCCCGGTGATCCAGGAACCTAAGACCCTCCCTCTTGCACCAACTGTTGAGTTACGCATTCATCTGTCCTATTTACCTCTTTCTATACCGCTAGCACAAGGGAGTAATCCGGAGATTATGACCATTGAGGTCTTGATTTTTAATTTTCTGCCTAGCTCTGAGTTCTTGCTGCAAGACCTCATTTCCCCATTTTGCCCATGTTATGGTACCAAAATGTATCATGACTTCTCACCCTCCACCCTCCCCTTTCAGGATGCCCGACAGGCCATTCAGTGACATCCCTGACCCTGGCACCAAGGGAGGCAATGCATCTTTCTGGAGTCACGTCCTTGTCTGCAGGTACACCTGTCTGCTCCCTATTAAAGAATCCCCTGTCAAGGTAGCTCTTTCTCCCCCACCCCTCCCACCATATAGTTGAGCTGCTTATGGTGTCAGAAGCTTTGAAACTGGAATATTGGTTAGTGAGAGGAGCCCCGGGAGACTCCTGAACTACCTGCCTGTTCTTTCTGGAAAGTTATTTCGCCCATTCCCTTCTTTCCTTGTGGATGCACCCAGTGTCTCCAGTTGGTGAGACCCAGAGCTTCAGCTTCTGCAGCTGGGAGCACATCCTGCACGCATGATCATCTAGGACGCTGGCAGCATCACATTAGACAAGCGACACATTCCACTCAGTTGGCCTCTCCTGACATCTCTTAACTTAAAATCAATGCCTTAGACGAGAACTATTAGACATCCGACTCCATCGCTAAAGTTAACTAACTATGATCTCACTGCTCTAAATCTGTACGATAAGAAAGGGTTAACTGTTAGGGGCCCAGTACTCTCCAATCCAGAGCCTTTCTTACCTTTTTGAAGTTGTAATGTCAGCAGGATTCACATTGAAGATTCTCGCCATGTTCCTGCAGCTTATCGGTCACCATGTCCCTCTCCACCACTGCCTCTGGAAGCTAAGGGCCTTGTAAAGACTAGGCCCGAATCCGCACTAGATTTATAGGCTGATTCATGGTCACTTTATCGTCATGCCAACTCCACAAATGACCGGGTTCATTCAGCTAGGAAAAAGTGAGGACTGCAGATGCTGGAGATCAGAGCTTAAAAATGTGTTGCTGGAAAAGCGCAGCAGGTCAGGCAGCATCAAAGGAGCAGGAGAATCGACATTTCGGGCATAAGAAGGGCATAAGCCTGGGTTCATTCAGCTCCAGTTCACAGCCTCGGTGAGTTATTTGTTGCTCTGTTTTCTCCTGTTTTAAATCAATTTTACAGGAAAAGATTTAAAGTGGGAGGATTCAAAGCGCATTCTCTGATGGAGCGGCTTGCCTCATCAGGACCTGAATGTCATTGGCCTTTGGATATGGAAAGCAGTGAAGAGAAACCATGGAAATGTGGAGATTGTGAGAAGGGCTTTGATTACCCATCTAAACTGGAAACACATCGACGCAGTCACACGGGGGAGAGGCCATTCACCTGCTCGGAATGCAGGAAGGGATTCCGTGATTCCTCCTCCTTGCAGAAACACCGGCGTGTTCACACCGGAGAGAGGCCATTCGCCTGCTCCAAATGTGGGAAGGGATTCACTCAGCTTGCCCACCTGCTGAAGCATCAACGTGTTCACACCGATCAGAGACCTTTTCAATGCCTGGAATGTGGGAAGTGCTTCAAACATTCTGGTGACCTGATGTCCCACCAACGGGTGCACACTGATGAGCGGCCATTCAGGTGCTCCGAGTGTGGGACTGGATTCAGACAATCATCCGATCTCACTGTACACCAGCGGGTTCACACTGGAGAGAGACCATTCACCTGCCCTGTGTGTGGGAAAGGATTCATGACTTCATCCGACCTACTGAGACACCAGCGGGTCCACACCGGGGAGAGACCATTCACCTGCTCCGAATGTGGGAAGGGGTTCACTCAGTCGTCCAACCTTCAGTCGCACCAGCAAGTTCACACTGATGAGAAACTGTTCAGGTGCTCTCACTGCGGGTCTGGCTTCACAGGACTGTCTCAACTCCGTGTACACCAGCGAGTGCACACCAGGGAGAGGCCGTTCACCTGCCCTCAGTGTGGGAAAGGATTCACCCAGTCATGTAACCTGCTGAGACACCAGCGCGTTCACAACGGGGAGAGACCGTTCACTTGCACAGAGTGTGGGAAAGGATTCACCCAGTCTTCCCACCTGCTGATACACCAACGTGTTCACACGGAGGAGAGGCCATTCAGGTGCTCGCACTGTGCTGCTGGCTTCAGGCGATCATCGCAACTCATCGAACACCAGTATATTCACACTGGGGAGAAGCCATTCACCTGCTCTGTGTGTGGGAAGGGATTCACTCGGTCATCCCATCTGCTGACACACTTGCAAATTCACAAGCAACTCCCCATGTTGGATTTCATTGTTAATCCATTCCGAACTGAACTGTGTTCATTGGAGACTGTTTCGGCTAATAAACTGCAACCCAGTCATTGAGATCATCCAGTCAGCTGCTTAACATCACTTCCTCACTTTCACCAGCCACTGGACAGAATTACTGCTAATGTTCCTCCTTGCCTGAACCCTGAACCTTTCTCTCGCTTAGCTCCTCCCTCCATTTGCCTCGCCTTTCCGTTTTGTCCACGTAGCTTGGGTGATCAGTTTTGAAGTCTTGAACCAAGGGTGAGAGCAGGGGAGGGACTGAGAAAATCGTGAAGCAAGCAGTGACCATGATTCTTCGACAGTTCAAGAGCAGGGTGGGTGGGCGAGAGCTGAAAGAATCGTGAGACTTAATGGTTTGGGGTTATGAGAGCAGATTGGGTGGGTTTGTGAAGTCTGGGACTACAAATGGAGTTCAGAATTCTGGCACTGGTAAACCTGTGTGTGTTTCGGAGATGCCTGGTTGTGTGGTAAGGGCTATCCGCGTGTATGTCGGTCATTGTGCATCTGTGTGGGAGGGTGTGTGTTTGGAAATTGGGGTCCCCTTTAAAATATTTAGAATTTCTTCTGTAACATGAGACTTTGAAGAAGTAATGAAGAGGATTGATGAGGGCAGAGCGGTGCACATGATCTATATGGACTTCAGTAAAGTGTTCGACAAGGTTCCCCATGGGAGACTGGTTAACAGGGTTAGATCTCATGGAATACAGGGAGAACTAGCCATTTGGATACAGAACTGGCTCAAAGGTAGAAGACAGAGGGTCGTGGTGGAGGTTTGCTTTTCAGACTGGAGCCCTATGACCAGTGGAGTGCCACAAGGATTGGTGCTGGGTCCACTACTTTTCATCATTTATATAAATGATTTGGATGGGAACATAGAAGGTATAATTAGTAAGTTTGCAGATGGCACTAAAATTGAAGGTGTTGTGGACAGTGGGTTACCTCAGATTACAATGGGATCTTGACCAGATGGGCCAAAGGGCTGAGAAATGGCAAATGGAGTTTAATTTAGATAAATGTGAGTGCTGCATTTTGGAAAAGCAAATTAGAGCAGGACTTATACACTTAATGGTAAGGTCCTAGGGAGTGTTGCTGAACAAAAAGTGCAGGTTTATAGCTCCTTGAAAGTGGAAAAGCAAATTAGAGCAGGACTTATACACTTAATGGTAAGATCCTAGGGAGTGTTGCTGAACAAAGAGACCTTAGAGTGCGGTTCAAAGCTCCTTGAAAGTGGATTCGCAGGTAGATAGGATAGTGCTGAAGGCGTTTGGTCTGCTTTCCTTTATTGGTCAGAGTATTGAGTACAGGATTTGGGAGACCATGTTGCGGCTGTACAGAAAATTGGTTAGGCCACTTTTGGAATATTGCGTGGAATTCTGGTCTCCTTCCTATCAGAAAGATGTTGTGAAACTTGAAAGGATTCAGAAAAGATTTACAAGGATGTTGCTAGGATTGGAGAATTTAGCTATAGGGAGAGGCTGAACAGGCTGGGGCTGTTTTCCCTGGAGCATTGGAGGCTGAGGGGTGACCTTTTAGAAGGGAGAACTAGCCATTTGGATACAGAACTGGCTCAAAGGTAGAAGACAGAGGGTCGTGGTGGAGGTTTGCTTTTCAGACTGGAGCCCTATGACCAGTGGAGTGCCACAAGGATTGGTGCTGGGTCCACTACTTATCATCATTTATGTAAAAGATTTGGATGTGAACATAGGGGGTATAGTTAGTAAGTTTGCAGATGGCACTAAAATTGAAGCTGTTGTGGACAGTGGGTTACCTTAGATTACAATGGGATCTTGATCAGATGGGCCAAAGGGCTGAGAAATGGCAAATGGAGTTTAATTTAGATAAATGTGAGTGCTGCATTTTGGAAAAGCAAATTAGAGCAGGACTTATACACTTAATGGTAAGGTCCTAGGGAGTGTTGCTGAACAAAGAGACCTTAGAGTGCAGTTCAAAGCTCCTTGAAAGTGGAGTCGCAGGTAGATAGGATAGTGAAGAAGGTGTTTGGTATGCTTTCCTTTATTGGTCAGAGTATTGAGTACAGGGTTTGGGAGACCATGTTGCGGCTGTACAGAACATTGGTTAGGCCACTTTTGGAATATTGCGTGGAATTCTGGTCTCCTTCCTATTGGAAAGATGTTGTGAAACTTGAAAGGATTCAGAAAAGATTTACACGGATGTTGCTAGGATTGGAGAATTTGAGCTATAGGGAGAGGCTGAACAGGCTGGGGCTGTTTTCCCTGGAGCATTGGAGGCTGAGGGGTGACCTTTTAGAGGTTTATAAAATCATGACAGGCATGGATAGGGTAAATAGACGAGGTATTTTCCCTGGAGTGGGGGAGTCCAGAACTAGAGGGAATAGGTTTAGGGTGAGAGGGGAAAGATTTAAAAGGGTTCCTAAGGGGCTACATTTTCACACAGAAGGTGGTATGTGTATAGAATGAGCTGCCAGAGGACGTGGTGGAGGCTGGTACAATTACAGCATTTAAAAGACATCTGGATGGGTATATGAATAGGAAGGGTTTAGAGTGATATGCTCCAAGTGCTGGCAAATGGGACTCTATTAGGTTGGGATATCTGGTCAGTATGGACGAGTTGGTCCGAAGGGTTTGTTTCTATGCTGTACATCTCTATAACTCTGTAACATGGTTAAATGAAGTCATGGTTGCAACTAGCCTTCGACACGCATCAACACAATATTTATTGGGCGCCACACTGCTCTATTATTATGAGTCTGTAAGTTTTGAAGATGCATTTTTGCTAATGGAGAGAATGGAACCTGCCTTCCAAATGGGGGTGAGCAAGGGGACAACAGTCACCTTAGCATCGTGAGTAGCTGCTTGTGGTCATTGGCTGAGGGGCTTTAAACAGGTGACTTACGCAATATAGATGGCCGACCCTCAAAATAAGGTATGCAACAAGGATAGCTGGGGAGAGAGAAAGGATCCAGAGAAACAAGCCACTACCATCTTGGGAGAAGACCTGGAGTACCCTGATGTCAGCCCAAGGAAGGGACAAAGATTGTTACTGCCAAAGACTGCACAGTATCAGTAACAAACAGTCCATCACTTCAAAACTACCATCCCTGATCCACCATTCGATAGAACAGCTTCAGGTCCAGATGATGTATTTGCGCTGTCAGTCGTATGTGGTTGTCTAATTAATGTATCATATACAAACTGCTGTTTAATAAATTTTTAGAAAATAGCTGCAAATTGAAAACTGCCTATATTAGGTAAAGTCACCATAGTCTCAGAGAACCATAGTTACAATGCAAACTACTGGTGAGTTTAGTGTAGTGTGTGTTGGATGGTGTGTGTGTGTGTCTATCTTTGACTCTGCTGCAGCTTACTTAGCAACCCGGCTGTGCTGTTCTGAATGATGGTCGTGTTAATCTTCACCTTAACCTGTCCTAATTCTTCAGCTGGTTAATTGATTGAAAGCAGGGCATCTTGTTCTAAGAATGCCATTCTCTGACTGCCTCGTACTTGCTAAGTCAGTCCTTTTGTGTACACACACTCTTTCACCATGGTCCTGCCACGTCTGGAACAAATGTCAAAATATTTCCTTCAAACAGACAGGGTTTCAGCTTGAGCTGATTGATGTAGGGAGTGAGAAAATATTGGAGGTTTTGTCAGGCTTAAAAGTGGACAGATCCCCATGAGATATTGAAGGGTTAATTTGTTCTTCTGACCTGCAGGAAATTGGATGTCCGGGGGAATAGGGTGGTATGCCTCATCTTACAGGTAGAATGTAAGGAATTTACATTCCCATCTCTTGTCATTCAGAGCCATTTGCATAGCCATTTCCTAGTTATTCAGAGTAAAATAATTACATTATCAGCCCCTATTCACAAATCAATAAGAACACTCCAATTAAAATTGTGACTACTCCCTACAGTTTAAAAAAAGACATTCACAACAGATCTGGCCATAAAGGGATGATTTACATTACATTGTTTCTGGAAATGATGTGATCACTACATTGTTTATTGAGTGGCATGTGACTGGAGGAATGGCTGGGGGTTGTCTTGTGGGCATCACTGACTGTAATGTGAAACTCCTGTACTGTATAAAGGAAGGACTGGTTCTTTTGTTTGGAGAGATCCTTGACATAGCTCCACAAGCTCTCCGAAGTGTGTTAAGGGTTCCTACAGAAAGCTTGTACTTAATAAAATATTGGTTGTTCACAGAGGTTGGTGTGTTGCAGTTGCACCAAGTGTGTAAGAACCCCAAGACAAAAGAACATAACGCCCACATACAGATGAGTTGTTTGCCCAGCTGCTGTGAGGTGAGGGAGAAAAGCACAGAGCCTTTGACCAAAATTTTAAATTCTGCTCTGGCCACAGAGGAGATGACACGAGTGACAGCAAATATGCTTCCAGTTTTCAAGAGGTGTGGTAAAGCTAAACCAGGGAATTATGACCAGTGAATCTCACATCAGTGGTAGTGAAGCTATTGGAGAGAATTCTGATGAGAATTAATCTCCAATTTAAAAACCCAGGCTTGATCAAGGATAGAAAGCATGGTTTGGTCAGAAGGCAATCATACCTAACAAATTTGGTTGAATGTTTCTAAGACTGTCAATGAAGGTAGTGTAGTTTCTATCAATTTCAGCAATGCCTTTGATGCAGTCCTAAATGGGAGACTGATGAAAGAAGGTTAAAATACATGGGATTCAGGATAATTTGGCAAATTGCATCCAAAATTGGCTTAGTGGCAGGCAACAGATGGTGGTGATAGGCAAATTGTGTGACTAGAAGCCAGTGGCTCACCACAAGGATCATTGGGTCGTTTATTGTTTGGGATATGAATCTTGCTTGTTGGGGGTGAGGTGAGACTTTGAACGCTCCTTGTACTGTTACTTCTTCCATTGTATGGCAGGACATTAGAGAACTTAGAAGAATAGAGGGATCTTGGGGTGCTTGTCCACAAACTCCATGGAAGTGGCAGGGCAGGTTAATAGAGTAGTTAAGAAAGCATTCAGATTGTTTTATCAATGGGGTTGTAGATTGCGAGATCAGGGAGATTATGTTGGCGCTGTCAGGATTTGGGTTTGCTCACAGTTGGAGTAGTGTGTGCAGTTCTGGTCTCCCCACCATATAAAGGATGTCATTGCACTGGAGGAGTGCAGAGGAGATTCACCGACGTGTTTACTGTGCTGGATTACTTTAGCTGTGAAAAAGAGGATGATAAGCTGAGGTTGTTGGAGCAGAGCAGGTTGATGAGCTCCCCAATATCCACTACAGATGCTCAGTAGCAGTAGTGTGTACTATCTACAAGATGCACTGCAGAAATTCACCAAAGATCCTCAGACAGCACCTTCCAATCCCACGACCACTTCCACCTAAGGACAAAGGGACTCTTTATGGTGTAGGTTTGCTCGCTGAGCTGTAGGTTTGATATCCAGACCTTTCATTACCTGACTAGGTAACATCATCAGTGGCAACCTCCAAGTGAAGTGAACCTGTTGACTCCTGCTTTCTATTTATATGTTTGTCCTGGATGGGGTTCCTGGGGTTTGTGGTGATGTCATTTCCTGTTCGTTTTCTGAGGGGTTGATAGATGGCATCTAGATCTATGTGTTTGTTTATGGCGTTGTGATTGGAGTGCCAGGCCTCTAGGAATTCTCTGGCATGTCTTTGCTTAACCTGTCCCAGGATAGATATGTTGTCCCAGTCGAAATGGTGGGGTTTTTTTCCCCCGTGTGTAGGACTACGAGGGAGAGAGGGTCGTGTCTTCTTGTGACTACCTGGTGTTCGTGTATCCTGGTGGCTAACTTTCTTTCCGTTTGTCCTACATAGTGTTTGTGGCAGTCCTTGCGTGGAATTTTGTAGACGGGACTCTTGTTGTTTCCCTCACCACCTGCTGCAGACTCAGTCTAGCAGCCATGTCCTTTAGGATCCCACCAACTCGATCCCTGGTGCTGCCCACCAGAGTACATTTTGCACCTTTGCCACCTGTTGGTCAGCATGGAGGAGTAGTGATTCATCAGCCAAGAGGGGATGGTATATGGTAATCAGTAGGTGGTTTCCTTTCCCATGTTTAACTTCAAGTAATGAGACTTTGTGGGGTTCAGAGTGAATGTTGAGGAATCCCAGAACAACTGTCTCCCAACTAGGTACCACTGTGCCATCATCTCTGCTGGGTTTGTCCTACTGGTGGGCCTGGGATGGTGATGATGGTGTCTGTAAAGTATGATTGTGAACATGACTATTTCAGGCAGTTGCTTGACTCGTCTGTGAAACAGCCTCCCAATTTTGGCACTCTCCCTCAGATATTAATAAGGAGAGCTTTGCAGGGTCAACATGGCAATTTTTGCCATTGTTGTTTCTGGTGCCTGGATCAATGATAGGTGGTCCATCCGGTTTCGGTTCTTCATTGAAACCTATAGCAAGTAAGACAACTGAGGGACTTGCATTTCAGAAGGCAATTGAGTCAACCACATTGCTGTGGCTCTGCACTCACGTATAGACCAGACTAGATGAGGATGATAGATTTCCTTCCCTGAATGGCATTAATGAGCCAAAAGGATCTTTCGGGACAATTGTCAATGGTTTCATAGACATTCATAGATTCTTAATTCCTGATCTCTTTCATTGAATTCAAATTTCACTATCTGCCATGCATTACAACACAGGGTAAACCTTCCTACTTAATTTAAAACCAGCAGCGCAGAAAAGATTTATCCCGTGCAGTAATCTAAAAATCGAGTGGCCAGGAATTATTTAAAGTAAAACTTAATAACTTTATTTCTTAAAGTGTAACAGGGAATAATTAACTAACCACTACTTGCAATTTCTTTTCTAACCTATCTGTTACCTTCCCTTCTATAATACTAGTCCGATAAAACTCCCAATTAAAATTTACAAAACAACACTTCTTATCTCAAAGCCAGGCAGCTGTAGATTCTTGTCTTTGGATCTTCCTGTGTCTTCTTTTCTCCTTGTTAGGAATTTCTGCATCATAAGTTACTGATCAAAAAAGTACGTTTTCAAGCAGTCTGTTTACATGCTGGGCCGTTACAGTTCTCCCCTCAACTGTTCAATTTTCCCCGGTCTTATACTCCAGAGCATCGGATTGTGTCATTGGCTTTTAAGATGCCAATATACTCAACTTGATTGGAGTTTGTTATGTTTTGGGTGTAATTTAAACTGATTGGCCGAATTCAAATTTGTTTTTGTCTCCAAGCAACAAACTAATTGAGTTGTTCGACCCACTGTTACATTGTTACCATTTTTTAGTACACTCGGTGCTGGGTCAGGTAGTTCTACTGCTTTTAACTCTCTTAAAGGTACACCCACATCTTCATAACGCATGACAAGATCATTCACTGGGGTTTCTCATTGGATGCTGCCTGACCTGCTGCGCTTTTCCAGCAACACATTTTCAGCTCTTTCTCAATTAATAGTTGAACAATGATAGCACTACGCCAGTGTCTTCCCAGTCAATTTGTGCTGGAGAGAGGCCGTTCATCTGCTCCATTTAGGGAGAGGGATTCACTGAGCTACCCATCCTCATAACACACGGCAAATTCACACTATCCCTCCTGTAGGAAGCCGGTAGTGTTTTCTTTTGACCCTAAAGCACAGCGGTGAGTTCTGGGTGTGGAAGGTGAATCAGTAAGTCAGCCTTTCTCTCACACGTGTACACACCGGGGAGAAGCCATTCACTCAGTTATTTCACCTAATGATAAAGCAGCGAGACCATAAGTCTCTGACGTGATTCAGTTCTGTTTATGTTCAGGATTGATAGCCTGATAATATAGCGCTTTGATTTTTCCGCTTCATTCAAGAACTCTCAACAGGTTATAGTTTACGGTAAAATTATGAACTTTGACTCCAGTCCTAAATTGATCTTTGAAAAAAAATGTACAATTCATTGATTTGAAAGGTTTCACTAAATAAAATTAAATGAGAAATTAATTCTGTCTGATACTTGTCACCGATTTCCCATTTGCCCGAGTGTACACACAGTGTGCATCATGAAATTAACTTATCAAGGAATGTGAAGCAGAATTGGTATTGGTGAAGTTTGGAAGTCGTCGAGTTGAATCATTTCTGACCCAGCAACAGCAACATGAAGTAGAGATGAAACCCACAACAAAGACAACCAACTCGCTGGAGGTGACGTTTTTCATTGAAATGAAAAGTAAGGGGTGACCTGATGCACAACATCAGCAAGAATAACCTGAAAATAGCTGAGACAGTTGCGCAAATAAAGGAGCCTGTCAAGAAATATCAGCTGTCTGTGACAATGGAAATCTGTGCTCTGACGGTGCCTCCCGAGAGTGCCCTCGGACTCTGTTGGGAGTGCTGGCTGGTCTGTTGTATACCAGCTCCCTGGTTTTGACACTGGGCTTATGTAGTGAAATGTTGTTTGATGAAAAGCACAGGAGGCAGATGCTTCAGTGGCAAAAGAAACTCTGATTAAAACAAGCAAAAGTGAAAATATGTACAATATGAAAGAAAATGAATATTTCAAAAAAAAAACCCAATGTTCAAGTCAAGTGAGACTTATCTGATGCCTAACTAGCACCCCAGTTTAAAATTACAAAGAGCTGTTAATCACTGGGTGATATGGGAAAGGAAAGAGAGATCGACAAAATACTAATCCTGGGGTCCTATCTTGCTTCCCTTCCCCTGGGATGCCCTGCACCATCGGCCACAAAGCCTACCCTTCCTACACCATCTGAGCTGGGACAGAGGGTTTCGATGTCCTTATGCTTACCCCCCTGAAGTAGCTTCTGTTGGCTTGGACGGTGGTGGATGTCACTGGCACTGCCCCAGTTGGTATCTCTGCTCTCTGGTTACTTCTTGGAGGTTTGTGGATAAGAAAATCATTTGCTCTCTTTTCCTGAGTCTGTGACTCACGGCGACTGGCTGTGTCTGATTCTCTGGACTCTGGCCAAACCTCTCACTGAATCCAACCCTCCGATCTCTAAGGAGTTATTGCCCAGTTATACTGACTGTCGGTTCCCTGATCTCGAAATCTGGGTTTGATGAGTGAGCTGTTGTTCCTCCTCTGAGGGCTGAATGATTCTCCTGATTATTAGAGAGGTGTGAATGGTTCTCCAATAAAAATGTTTACGATTGTTTTGGATGTCTATCTTTCTCTTGGATGGACGCAGGTTAAAGTTTTACTGTTAAGTGCAAGGCCTTCACATTCAAAGACAAACAGGTTTGTATGTGGTACAATGACGTGGAATGTTCAGTATCTCTGTGTCTGAGTAAAGTGATTACAAGTTGAATGGGTTTGTGTTTTTATGGGTCCCAGCATGTCTCAGTGGTTTGCTCTGCAGGCTGGTGTTTCATTATGTTTAGCTGAGGTGTTGTGGGGGGGGTCTTCCTTACTCTTGACAAGCTAAACCCTTGTTCCAGACAGCTGGCTTGCATATTGCCTGCTCTGTCTCAGCCATAGAGCTCCGTGAGTCTTCGTTCAAATGTGAATTCCGCAAACTCTTGTCCCAAGTTCAGAGGGTTTTAGTCCAGGGTATCTGATGGGGATTTCAGCCTTACAACACCAAAGTTCCCAGATGCGGTTGGGAGGTGGTAAATTCTTCACTGACTGAAATAAACAGCAGTCTCGCTGGATTAAGCATAACTTTGAGCGATACCACCATTTCAGAAACATCTTCTTGTCTCAGTTTGATTATCTCCAATGACTCCTGTCATGGTTAAGTTGGACAAGGAACACTGACAGTTGAAAAAGCCATTAGTTGCCTACTAAGTAGAAAGAGCACCAGCAACAAGGGACTTGCCCTAAACTGCTGACGCATGGAAACCCCTAGCTACTACCACAGCTTCATGTTCTCTTCTGGGAAGTCAGATCCCCCATTGTATTAGCCACAAAGATTTACATAAAACAAGGTGCCTGTGGGGATTGCAATAGCTGCAAGGGCATTTCACTCAGCATCATGGGAAAAATCTTCATTCAGGTCATGATTAACTGGCTCCATCCACTTGCACAGTGAGTGTTGCCAAGAAGCACAGATCCTGTGCTAGTAGATCAACATTGGACAGGATCCCCTCCAGTTGGCAGCTAGAATAAAAGAAGCAGGATATACTTTTGTCGATCTCGATTTGGAGGAGCTGGGGTGGACAAAGTTAAAATTCACACAACACCAGGTTATAGTCCGACAGGTTTATTTGGAAGTGCTAACTTTTGGAACGCTGCTCCTTCATCAGGTGGTGAAAGCAGTGCTTCGAAAGCCTGTGCCTCCAAATAAACCTTTCGGATTGTAACCCTGGTGTTGTGTGATTTTTAACATTGTAGATCTCAGGAGAGCATTCAAGAATATCAGCAAGGCAGGATTTGACAAGGTTTTCGGGAAGTTCTGAAGAAGGGTCACTGGATCTGAAATGTTAACTCTGACTTCTTCTCCATTGATGCTGCCAGACCTGCTGAGACTCTCCAGCAATTTCTGCTTTGGTTTTGGGGAGTTGTCTGTGTACCAAAGCTCCTCAGTCTGATCCATTCCTTTGCTCTGTATTGAATACTGTGACAGCTTCACTTCCAAGTTTCAAGGTGAAGAATAGAATGGAACAGAGACCAATACCATTGCTGGATAGATATGAGTAATAAAGACTTCCCTCAGGGAAATTTCCTGACTGATGGAATAGGCAACTGGTTAGTAACATTATAAGGACAAATCAGGTCAGGGCTCCCATTTAATGGTAAGGTCCTGCGGAATGTTGGCAAACAGAGACCTTGGGGTGCAGGTTCACAGTTCCTTGAATGTGGAGTTGCCGTAGACATGGTGGTGAAGGAGCCATTTGGTACATTTGCCTTTATTGGTCAGTGCATTAAGTATAGGTGTTGGGAGGTCATGTTTCAGCTGAACAGGACATTGGTTAGGCCACTTTTGTAATGCTGCATTGAATTCTGGTCTTCCTGTTATTGGAAAGATGTGAAAAAAGATTTACAAGGATGTTGCCAGGATTGGAGGATTTGAGCTGTAGGGCAAGGCTGAATAGGCTGGGGCTTTATTCCGTGGAGTGTCAGACGTTGAGGGGTGACTTTATAAGGTTGATAAAATCATGAGGGGCATGGATAGGGTGAATAGCCAAGGTCTTTTTCTTAGGATGGGGAGTCCAAAACCAGAGGGGACATATTTACAAAGCACCTGAGGAGTAACTTTTTATGCAAAGGGAGCTGCGTGTACGGAACAAGCTGACAGAGGTTGGTATAATTACAACATTTAAAGGACATCTGAATGGTTACATGAATAGGAAGGGTTGAGAACGATATGGGCCAAATGCTGGCAAATGAGATTAGGTCAGGTTGGAAGGTCAGGTTGGAATGTCTGGTTGGCACCGACATGAGACTCAATGGTCTGTAATTTCCTGGTTCATCGCTAACACCTTTCTGGAAAAGTGGAAACGCATTAGCCTTCCCGCAGTCCTCTAGCACTTTCCCCGTGACCAGACAGGAATTAAACATGTGTCAAAGCCCCTGCAATTTCTTGCATTGCAACCAGCCCCTGTCTCCCCCGGGATGCAATTCACCTGGACCACAGGAGATTTGTCCATTTTTAAGCCTGACAAAACCTCCCCATTTCCTATGTCAAACTGTGCAAGTTCCTCACAGTCCCTTTTCTTTAACTCTGCAACAGAATTCTCCTTTTCCAGAGTGAAAACTGAACAGAAGCAATCATTTAACACTGTTCCAATATCCTGCAGCTTCATACACGGTTTGCCCCCTTTCTCGCGATCAGAGACTGATGAGTTAAAGGAGGGGACTGACACATGCTGTAGCTATCACAGAACAATGATTAAGGGAAGGGTTGGTCTGGAAGGTCAATATTCCAGGCTATGGAATCATTAGGCAAGATAGCGGAGGAAAATTGATCAGGGTGCTTAGATTTAAGGGAAGGAGCAGAAGGATTAGAAAAGCTGGGAGGCAAGTTGTTTCACCCAGAGGATGGTGGGAAGCTGGAACTCAGATCATGGAAACAGACCCTTTAGTCCAACCAGTCCATGCCGACCATGTTTCGAGACTAGGACCCATGGGCACAGCCTTAGAGGAGGTCAATTTAGAACAGAAATGAGGAGACATTTCTTCAGCCAGAGAGTGATAGGCCTGTGGAATTCATTGCCATGGAGCGCAGTGGAGGCAGGGACATTGGGTGTCTTCAAGGCAGAGATTGATAAATTCTTGATCTCACAAAGAATTAAGGGCTATGGGGAGGGTGCAGGTAAATGGAATTAAAATGCCCATCAGCCATGATTAAATGGTGGAGTGGACTTGATGGGTTGAACGGCCTTGCGTCCACTCCTATGTCTTATGGTCTTATGGTTTCCAAACTGAACTGCTCTCACCTGCCTACACCTGGCCCATTTCCCTCCAAACCTTTCCTATTGATGAACTTATCCAAATGTCTTTTTAATATTTTAACTGTGCCTTCATCCATCCCTTTCACTGGCAATTCATCCCACACACAGACCTGTGTAAAAGAGTTGCCCCCATGCCCTTGTTAAATCTATCTCCTCTCACCTTAAAAATATGCTCCAGGGGAAAAGACCCCTGTCATTCACCTTATCTATACCCCTCATGATTCTATAAACCTAAAAAAAAGTCACCCCTCAACCTCCTACACTCCAGTCTTTCAGTCTATTTTTGTATCTCAATCCCTCCATTCCTGATAAAGCTTTGATGAACCCTCTCCAGTTTAATAACATCCTTCCTATAACAGAGCAATGAGAACTGCACACAGTATTCCAGAAGAGGCCTGTACAACCTCAACACGATGTCCCAATTCCTATACGCAAAGGTCTGAGCAGTGAAGACAAGCATGCTAAACTCACACGGAGGAAGTGAGAACTGCAGATGCTGTAGATCAGAGTCGAGAGTGTGGTGCTGGAAAATCACAGCACCCCAGGAGCAGGAGAATCGACATTTCGGGCTTAAGTCCTTCATCAGGAATGAGGCTTGTGAGCCAAGGGAGTGGAGAGGTAAATGGGAGGGGGGGATGCGGCTGGGGGGAAGATAACTGAGAATGTGATCGGTAGATGGAGGTCGGGGTCATGGTGATTGGTCAGAGAGAAGGGTGGAGTGGATAGGTGGGAAGGAAGATGGACAGATAGGACAGGTCGTGAGAGCGGTGTCAAGTTGGAAGGTTGGAACTGGGATAAGGTGGTGGGAGGGGGAATGAGGAAACTGGTGAAGTCCACATTGATCCCGTGTGGTTGCAGGGTCCCAAGGCAGAAGTTGAAGGGTTCTTCCTCCAGACGTCAGGTGGTCAGGGTGTGGTGACCACCTCGCACGACCACACTCTCGTGCTAACCTCACTGCCTTGTAAGGTTGATAGGCCTCCTCCTCTGTTCTTGGCTGCACTTTAGCCCCACACTCCTGATCTTTGAGCACCCGCTGCAGAGGGGAGCGGAGGGGACTCCCTGTGGGGTCTGCTCCTGGGCCTGGCCAAACTGGACATTAACAGGTCCAGACAGTGGACTGTGAAGGGGGCTGTTTCTGCCGACTGCCTGCCCCTCTTCTGTGGTTATGTTCGAGCCCGAATGTCCTTGGAGAGGGGGCATGTTGTATCCACCAACACTCGCAATGCCTTTAGGGAGAGTGGGCACTGCAGGGAGTAGAGTTTTTTTTACTTTAACCCCCTGCCCCATTCTATTTGGATTTGATCCCTACCCTCCCCTTCACTTTTTCTTTCACAGTCATTACCCCTACCAGGCTCTGACTGGGGCTAGTTCCCTGGCCATGTGGGTGTTTTTTCCTGGTGGTGGAAAACACTGAGGATAACATTATCTCGCACATAGTGTTTTCACTGACTCCTGCACTTACACACTCACAACAGGGGTGCTGTGGAAAAAAAGAAGAAAAATGATGAAAAATGCACTTAATGGTAAGGACCTGGGAAGTGTTGCCGAATAAAAAGATGTTGGAGTGCAGGTTCATAGTTCCTTGAAAGTGGAGTTGCAGATAGCTGGGTTAGTGAAGAAGGCATTTGGTACACTTGCTTTTATTGGTCAGAGCATTGAGTATAGGAGTTGGGAGGTAATGTTGTATCTGTACAGGACATTGATTAGGTCAATTTTGGAACACTGCATTCAATTCTGGTCTCCCTCCGATATGAAAGATGTTGTGAAACTTGAAAGGGTTCAAAAAGATTTACAAAGCTGTTGCCAGGGTTGGAGGGTTTGAGCTAAAGGAAGACAAAGAACCTTGCAGCACAGGAACAGGTCCTTCAGTACTCCATGGCTGTGCCAATCCAGTTCCTCTATCTAAACCTGTCGCCTATTTTCTAAGGATCTGTATCCCTCTGCTCCCTGTCCATTCATGTATCTGTCTAGATACATCTTAAATGATGCTATTGTTCCCACCCCTCCACTGGTAACATGTTCCAGGCATCCATCGCCCTCTGCATGAAGAACTTTTCCCATATATCTCCCCAAAACGTTTCCCCTCTCACTTTGAACTTGTGACCTCAGAGTCTTCCACTCTGGGAAGAAGTTTCTTGCTATCCACCTTGTCTAAATCTCATGATTTTGTAGGCCTCAATCAGGCCCCCTCAGCCTCCTTCTTTCTAATAATCCTAATCTCCTCAACCTCTCCTCATAGCTAGCACCCTCCATATCAGGCAACATCCTGGTGAACCTCCTCCGAACCCTCTCCAAAGCATCCATATTCTTTTGGTAATGTGGCAACCAGAACTGCACAGTATTCCAAATGTGGCCGAACCAAAATCTTATACAACCGTAATGTGACCTGGCAACACTTGCACTCAACACCCCGTCTGATGAAGGAAAGCATGCCATATGCCTTCTTGACCACTCTATTGACCTGCGTTGCCACCTTTAGGGAACAATGGACCTGAACACCCAGATCTCTCTGTACATCAACTTTCCCCAGGACTTTTCCATTTACTGTACAGTTTGCACTGGAATTGCATCTTCCAAAATGCATCACCTCACATTTGTCCAGATCGAACTCCATCTGCCATTTCTCTGTCCAACTCTCTAATTTATCTATATTCTGCTGTATTCTCTGACAGTCCCGCTCACTACCTGCTACTCCACCAATCTTAGTGTCATCTGCAAACTTGCTAATGAGGCAACTTACACCTTCTTCCAAAACATTTATGTATATCACAAACAACAGTGGTCCCAGCACAGATCCCTGTGGAACATCACTGGTCACAGGTCTCCAATTTGAGAAGCTCCCTTCTATTACTACTCTCTGTCTCCTGTTACCCAACCAGTTCTCTATCCATCTAGCTAGTACACCCTGGACCCTATGTGACTTCACGTTCTCTATTAGCTTACCATGGGGAACCTTATCAAACGCCTTACTATGTGACATCTACATCCCTTCCCTCATCAATCAACTTTGTCACCTCTTCAAAGAATTCTATTAGGTTTGTAAAACATGACCTTCCATGCACAAAAACCATGCTGCCTATCACTGCCCATTTTCCTCTAAATGGGTATATATCCTAATCCGTCAGGCTAAACGCCAGCTCGCGGACACCTCCTCCTACTGCCCCCTTGACCATGACCCCACCTCCCACCACCAAACCATCATCTCCCAAACCATCCAGAACCTCATC
>NC_057754.1:9624444-9634521 GCF_004010195.1 Chiloscyllium plagiosum
ATTTCCAACGCCCCTCACCCAAGTCCCTCCTCCCTACCTTTTATCTTAGCCTGCTGGACACACTTTCCTCATTCCTGAAGAAGGGCTTATGCCCGAATCGTCGATTCTCCTGTTCCTTGGATGCTGCCTGACCTGCTGCGCTTTTCCAACAACACATTTTCAGCATATATCCTAATCCCTCAGTATCTTCTCCAGCAGCTTCCCTACCACTGACGTCAGGCTCTATAATTACCTGGATTATCCCTGCTACGCTTCTTAAACAAGTGGACAACATTAGCAATTCCCCAGTCCTCTGGGACCTCCCCTGTGTTTAAGGATGCTGCAAAGATATCTGTTAAGGCCCCAACTATTTCTTCTCTTCCCTCAGTAACCTGTGATAGATCCCATCTGGACCTGGGGACTTGCCCACCTTAATGCCTTTTAGAATCCAGAACACTTCCTCCCTCCTTATGCCGACTTGACCAAGAGTTATCAAAGATCTATCCCTAACTTCAACATCCGCTATGTCCCTCTCCGTGGTGAATACTGATGCAAAGTACTCATTAAGATTCTCACCCATTTTCTCTGACTCCACGCATAACTTTTCTCCTTTGTTCTTGAGTGGGCCAGCCCTTTCTCCAGTTACCCTTGTTGGGCCGAAGGGCCTGTTTCCACACTGTAAGTAATCTAATCTAATCTAATCTTACCCTCTTGCCCCTTAATTATGAACAAAAGGCTTTGTGGTTTTCTTTAACTCTGCTGGCTAAGGATATCTCATGACCCCTTTCAGCCTTCTCAATTCCCGGTTTCAGATCGGTCCTACATTCCCGATATTGTTCCAAAGCTGCATCTGAAGCTGAGATGCTGAATAAGCTGGGGCTTTTTTCCCCAGAGAGTCAGAAGCTGAGTGGTGGGTTTGTGGAAGTTTATAAAATCATGAGGGGCACAGATAGGGTGAATAGTCAAGATCTTTTTCCCCAGGGTAGAAGAGGGCATAGGTTTAGGGTGAGAGGGGAAAAATTTAAAAGCGACCTGAGGGTCAATTTTATTCATGCAGAGGGTGATGCGTGTGTGGAATCAGCTGCCAAAGGAAGTGGTAGAGGCTGGTACAATTGCAGCATTTAAAAGGCATCTGGATGGGTAAAAGAATAGGAAAGGGATATGGGCCAAATGCTGGCAAATGGGACTAGATTAATTTAGGGTATTTGGCCGGCATGGACAAGTTGGACTGTGGGGTACGTTTCCGTGCTGTACATCTCTGTGACTCCATACATGTTTCCCATTCTTCACTAATTGAGCCATCCCACAAATCGGTACTCACTGCTGTGCAAGTGTTGTCCTTTGTGGGATTTTCACCTCCGCCCAGAATTTCAATGCATACACAGCCTCTGTATTGTTTCAGATCTTGTTTGTGGCCCCTCCTGTGGTCTTCAAACTCACTGCTGCCACCATGTTATGGTTTCTGTGCCTTCCTTACGTAAGTCCACCAATCCACACACAGCCATGCGTGGATTTGGTGTATTTGAAGCCACATTATAGAATGGCTCAGCAGACAGATCTACTCGAAGGATTGAGCGTCTATTATTCACAGGGAAACACAGCTGCAGGTTCTCCACACCATGAGCTAATGATCAGGTGCTGCACGACTACCCAGTTATTTACCTAGTTGCAAATTCCCTTAAAGTGATATTACAGCTAGGACTTCAATTCGTCAACTCTCGGGGAAATCGTACGCATGACGTACAAGTTTGAAACAAAACTGTTACACTTATCACAAAGCAAAATGTTAAACTCCAATCCAGTTATCGGGATTATTCAGGTTAGAAGACACAACATTGAACTGTCAAAATGGACCTAGTTCATTCCTGTTTTTGATTAGTATCATAGAATCTCTACAGTGTGGAAACAGGCTATTAGGCCCAACTAATCCTCTGAGGAGTAACCCACCCAGACCCATTCCCCTACATTAACCCCTGATTAATGTGCCGAACCTACACATCCCTGAACACTATGGGATAATTTAGCATGGCCAATTCACCTAACCTGCACATCTTTGGATTGTGTGAGGAAACTGGAGCACCCAGAGGAAACCCACACAGATACGGGGAGAACATGCAAACTCCACACAGACAATTGCCCGAGGCTGGAGTCGAACCTGGGTCCCTGGGTGCTGTGAGAGGGCTGAGCCTCCATGCCCCCCAGAATCCGTCACTGCAGTCCGTCATGAACTTGCTGGTGTCTTGGAAGGAGGGAGGACTGAGTGAATCGCTTCCCATGCAGTGAGCAAATGAATGGCCTCATTGTGGCCTCGTCAATGCCCAGCAGTTCGAATGAGCGAATGAATACTTTTCCACACTCTGAGCAGATGAATGGCCTCTCTGCAGTGTGAATCTGCTGGTCTCAGCAGGCTCAATAGCTGAGTGAATCCCTTCCCACACTCAAGGCTGACAAACAGATTCTCCACACAGTGAATTTGCTGGTGTCTCTGCAGGCTGCAATGACTGGGTGAATTGTTTCCCACACTTCATGCGAGGGAATGGTCTTTCATCACTGTGAACCCTCTGGTGTCTCTGCAGGCTGCAATAACTGAGTGAATCCCTTCCCACAAATGGAGCAGGAGAATGGTCTCTAGCTAGATTGAACATGTTGATTCTCACTGGATCCCTTGCGCTTTTATCACAGTCAAAACATCTGAAACGTTTCCTGTCAGTGTGGACAAGTTGGTGTGAAGTGAGATGAGATATCCCTTCCCAAATACAGCATAGATAAACGGTCTCTGCCCAGTTTGGACTCGCTGGTGTTCAGTGAGATGAGATATCCATGTGAATCCCTTCCCATATTTTCAGCAGGTAAATGGTCTCTCCCCCTGTGTGAACTTGCTGATGTATCTGTAGGCTGGATGATAGAGCGAGTCCCTGCCCACGCACAGAGGAAGTGAACGACCTCTGCCTAGTGTGATTGTGTTTCGAGTACAGGAGGGGATCTGAATCACTTTCCCCAATCCCCATATTTCCACAGTTTCTCCATGGTAAGTGTCCTTGTGTCTCTCTCTGGGTTAAATGATCAGTTGAGGCCTCATTATATGTGCATAGAACATGTGAATAGTTTCTCCTAACTGTGAATGGTGTGACACTTTGTCAGGCTCTGTTAAAGCCTTTCCAAAGTCAGTGCACTGAAAACCTTATCCTAATCTTACCATCATTAGGGTGAAACGGTAGGCTCAGTGGTTAGCACTGCTGCCTCACAGCACCAGGGACCTGGGTTCGATTCCTGCCTTGTGCGACTGTCTGTGTGAAGTTTGCATGATCCCCCCTGTCAGCGTGGGTTTCCTTTGGGTGGTCTGGTTTCCTCCCACAATCCAAAGATTAGATTAGATTCTCTAAAGTGTAAAAACAGGCCCTTCGGCCCAACAAGTCCACACCGCCTCTCCGAAGAAAAACCCACCCAAATCGATTCTCCTACCCCATATTTACCCCTGACCAACACACCTAACACTGTGGGAAATTTAGCATGGCCAATTCACCTGACCTGCATATCTTTGGATTGTGGGAGGAAACCGGAGCACCCAGAGAAAACCGACACAGACACGGGGAGAATGTGCAAACTCCACACAGACAGATGGGAATCAAACCCAGGACCCTGGTGCTGTGAGGCAGCAGTGCTAACCACTGAGCCACCGTGTCGCCCACAGACATGTAGCTTAGGTGAATTGGCCATGATAAATTGCTCATAGTGTTAGGTGCATTAGTCAGGGGTAAGTATAGGGTAGGGGGATTGGGTCTGGGTGGGTTACTCTTCAGAGGGTGAGTGTGGACTTGTTGGGCCGAAGGGCGTGTTTCCATACTGTAGGGAATCTAGTCTCACAATGCTTTATCAGTCACACTGAAATGTTCTTCCACGGAAGATGAGACAAATGTTTTCCCTCACTTTCAAGCTGGTGTCGTTCAGGTCCTGGTGAAATGAGTGACATTGTCAGGTCTTGATGTGGTTGGAATGCCTGTTTGCAAATCCTTTCTCTCTGATATCCTGTGAAATGATTTTCAAAAAGTTATCACTGTGAATACAGGATAGAAATCCAGAATTCCCAGTTTCTGTGGAACACTTTCTTGCTCCCCAAAGATGTAAATCCCAATACCACACACAGACTTTCCTCCCTGGGCTGAAATCCAACTCCATCTCCAACATTTCTTTCCAATACTCTCAGTTTCCAAGCTCCCTCCTTGTCCTCTGGATGCCTTCAGTTCTCCAGCTCCTGTCCGTATACCGAGAAACAAAACAATAATTTTCCCTCTCTGTTATAGCCATCCGAAGTCTCACCCAATCCACGTTCTGACCCGACAAATTTTCGGATTCATCCAGCTCAATTTTACTGTCTGTCTTTGTGATTTTCCCTCCATTTTCCTGTTTTAAATTTGCTTCACCAGGAAAAAAGGGGAGAATTTGCAGGTGGGAAGCTCAAAGCAAACATCAGCAATCGACAAAGACATTCGATTGATTAGGATCTGAATATCATCAGCTTTCAGACATGGAACTGAAAAAGCACTATTAGCAGTGGAGAGAGACTATACGTGTGAAATGCAGCTAACATGTCCTATTAAAACGCAAATAAGTCAATCAGCACAAAACAGGCCCTTTGGCCCAACTTGTTCACGTTGACTTGAGTTTCCCAAACTGAACTGGTCCCATTGGTCTGTACTTGGTCCATTACCCTCTAAACGTTTCCTATCCATGAACCTCATGATTTTATAAGCCTCTATAAAGTCACCCCTCAGCCTCCAACATTCCAGGGAAAAATGTCCCAGCCGATCCATAGAACTCAAACCCTTTAATCCCTAAAACCTTTTTACACTCTTTCCGGTTTAATAGCATCCTACCTACAGCAGGGAGACCAGAATTGTATGCCGTACTCCAAATGTGGCCTTACCAATGTACTGCTGTAACATGATGCCCTAACTCCTGCACAGAGAAACCTCAATTATCCGGCATTCAATTATCCAAATATCGGATTATCCGGACAGATTGCAAAGTCCTGATGTTTGGCTAAACTATGTTATCCAGTATTCGATTATCTGGAATTCAATTAACTGTATGAAATACTCCCTGCCTGTGTCCTTCGGATAATTGAGGTTCCTCTGTACTCAGTGCTCTGACCGATGAAGGCAAGTTTGCCAAACACCTTCCCAAGCCCATCCACCTGTGACGCCACTTTCAAGGAACTATGTACCTGTACTCCTAGGTCTCTCTGTTCAACAGAACTCCCCAATGCCCTACATTAACTGTATAAGTCCTGCCTGGACTTATCTTTCCAAAATGCAAAATCTCACATTTATCTAAATTAAACTCTATCTGCCACTTCTCGGCTCAGTGTTCCATTTGATCAGGGTCCTGTTACACTCTGAGATAACCTTCTTTACCATCCATTAGACAATCAATTTTGGTGTCATCTCACCAACCACATCTCCTATGTTCACATCTAAGCCATTTATATAAATGATGAAAAGGACCCAGCACCAATTCTTGCAGCACCTCACTGGTCACAGATCTCCAGTCTGAAAAACAATACTCTGTCTCCTATCTGCAAGCCAACTTTGTATCCAATTGACCAGTACCCCCGGATTCCATGCAATCTAAGCTCGCTAATCAGTTTAACATACGGAATCTCGTTGAACCCCTTGCTGAAGTCAATATAGACAACGACCACCACTCTGCCTTCTTCAGTCTAGTTACTTCTTCAAAAAACTCAATCAAATTAATGAGTCATGATTTCTCACACACAAAATCATGTTGTGTATCACTAATCAGTCCTTGTCTTTCCAAATGCATGGAAATCCTGTCCCTCAGGATTCCCTCCAACAACTTACCAATCCCTGGCTTTTCCTTACCACCTTTCTTAAATAATGGCACCACATTAGCCAACCTCCAGTCTTCTGGCGCCCCAGCCAGGGCTAATGATATTCGGAGAGTTCCAGGGTTTCATCATTCCTACATTTCACCCTAAAGGGAGCATGTTGGGCCGGAACTCTCCCCACTACCTTTTTTGATGCCTCCCACTTTTCTGCTGTAGATTTACCCTTAAGTAGCTGTTCCCAATCCATTTTGGCCACATCTTGCCATATTTTAATAAAGTCTGCCCGATCCCAATCCAAAATTCTTTTTGGCAGACGATCTGTTTTCCTTTTCAGTAACAAACAAATGGTCTTGTGGTCATGAATTAGGTCCAGCACTGCACCATCACTTGCTGGATCCTCTACATGTTGATATAAAAACCTCTTCTGGTTATTTATTAAGAAATTTGCCACCTTTAAACTCTGCTATGATTATTCCAATTAATATTGGGGTAGTTGGTATCCCGTAATATAGTTACCCTCTAATTTTAAATGCCTTTGTGAATTCTACATACCTGCTCCTCAATTGCCTGCTGTTTGGGAGTTTATAACACATTCCTAACAGTTTGGCTGCCACCTTTTGTTTCTGAGTTGTACCCACAAAGTCTTATTTGACAACCCTTCCAAGATATCTTCCATCCTTATTGCAGTAGCTGACTCCCTAACTAACAATGCGCTACCATTTCCAATTCTGCACGCTCCCTTCTCCTGCCTGAAGATTTGATACCCAGAATGCTGAGTTACCAGTCTTGTCCCTCTCTCAACATCTCTGTGATGGCAACAACATCACAATTCAATGTGTCAATCCACACCTTAACTCACCTGTCTTACGTCATAGTCCTGGATTTAAGTAGAAGCTATCCCTTACTCTATTTATTTCTGTATTTTCTAGTAAGTGACACCGGGAGTAATCTTGAGAATACAACTTTCGAGGTCCTGCTTCTTAAGAATCATGGAATTTTACAGGACAGAAATACATTTGATCCATTGTCTCTAAACAGCTCCTGAAAGAACTCGTCCCATTCTCCAGCCCTAACTCTGTTGCCCTCTAAATACAGTTTCAAATCCAACTCTCTTTAGAAAACGCCTATGGAATCCACCTCCACCATTCTCCCAGGCAGCACATGCCAAATCCTAACAACTCTTCAAATAAAGAAGTTTCTCCTCATCTCACTCATAGCTCTCTTGCTGACCATCTTGAAATTGTGACCCCCCCCCCTAGTTTTTGGGGTCAAGAGTGTGGTGCTGGAAAAGCACAGCAGGTCAGGCAGCATCCGAGGAGCAGGAGAATCATAAGCCCTTCATCGGGATTCTCCTCGGGATTTCCAGCACTATAATCTCGTCTGTGATCTCCTGCATCTGCATTCCTCACTTACCCCTTTTTTTTGGCATACCGACTAGTGGAAACTTCTTAACCATGTCACTATTGTCTGGCCTGAACTCTTGGTGCAAGACTTCATGGTGGCTCAGTGGTTAGCTGCTGCGTCACAGCAACAGGGTCCCAGGTTCAATTCTGGCCTCGGGCGAATGTCTGTATTGAGTTTGCGCATCCTCCCCGTGTCTGCGTGGGTTTCCTCCGGGTGCTCTGGCTTCCTCCCACAATCCAAAGATGTGCAGGGTGCAGGTTAGGTGAATTGGCCATGCTAAATTGCCCATAGTGTTAGATGCATTAGTCAGAGGGAAGTGGGACTGGGTGGGTTACTCTTCGGAGGGTCGGTGTGGACTTGTTGGGCCGAAGGGCCTGTTTCCACACTGTAGGGAATCTAATCTAATCATCCTTCTTACCCATTTGAATGTTGCAAGACCCACTGAGTTTCTCCAGCAATTTCTGCTTTTGTTTGAAGGTCAACTCTGGAGTCACACGTAGGCAGACCAGATAAGAGCAGCAAGCTTCTTTGGCTTAAGGCGATAGTGAGGACTGCAGATGCTGGAGGTTAGGATCGAGAGTGTGGGGTGCTGGAAAAGGCAGTAGGTCAGGAAGGAGCAGGAGAGTCGACGTTTTGGGCAAAAGCCCTTCATCAGGAATTTGCTAAAGGGCATTCTTAACCAAGAAGGGGTTTAAATCAACAGTAATTTCATGGCCACCATAAAGGGCATGAACTTTTATCCACGGGACTAGTTCTTTCGGGAGCTGGTTTAGAGACAATGGATCAAATGTATTTCTGTCCTGTAAAATTCCTTGATTCTTAAGAAGCAGGACCTCGAAAGTTGTATTCTCAAGATTACACCCGGTGCCACTTGCTAGAAAATACAGAAATATGAGAACAGAGCAAAGCATGGTTCAAAGCATGACCTATCATTTAAGAAATTCTGTTTTGTTTTGACGAAAGCAAGCGGGCTTCATATTTATAAACATTATACCCCTCCTGCCATGTTCTAGCCCTTTCTCTTCGCCTGTTCAAATCCCCCGAAGCCTCCCCCTCGATTCAGTAACACCCAGTGAGTGTTGCTCATTCCCGAACACAGGCGGCCCCTCCAGCCTCTGGATCAGACTGAATGCTCCCCTGGGGTTTCGTGAAGATTCTGCTTCTCCCGCCCGCTAATGGCCCCAGGAGGCAACTCCATCCAATTGTACCACCAGGGGTCAGGCACCATCCAGCACTGCGTATGCTCTACTCCGTGGCTGCAGTGCTCACACTCCAATCAGAGACCGCCCTGTGTATTCGTGGGCGGAAGCTTCTGTCCTGGAGTTGAGGGGGGATGCTGCCCCTCAGTGGAATTAAAATTATGCTTTATCATTCGATCTCGTTTGGAGCAATGATACAAAGGCATCCATTGCCAGACCAGTCAAAGTAACCCTGAAAAGTGTGAGGTGATGCATTTTGGGAAATAACAAAGCAGGGGTTTACACATTGAATAGTAAGACCCTGAGAAGTACAGAGCATCAGAGGGACCTTGGTGTGCACAGATGTCCACAGATCCTTGAAGATAGCAGGACAGGCAGATACATTGGTTAAGAAGGCATATGGGATACTTGCCTTTATTGCTCAAGGTATTAAACACAAGAGCACTGAGGTTATGATGGAGCTGAAGAAAGTCATTGGACAAGAAAGGTGAACACTATTTTGTCCCCATCGAATCTGCTAGACCCGCTGAGTTTCTCCAGCAATTTCTGCATTTGTTTGAGGTTATGATGGAGCTGTGTATAACATCAATTACATCGCAGCTGGATACTGTGCACAGTTTTGAGCACAATAGGTCAGATGTGATTGCACTCGAGAGGGTGCAGAAGAGATTTGCTGGGATGTTCCCTCTGTTGGAGCGATTCAACTATGAAGAGAGATAAGATGGGTGGGGTTGTTTTCCTGAGAGCAGGGAAGGCTAATGGGGGGATCTGATTGAGGTGTATATTGCTTTGAGGGGCGTGGACAGAATAGATCGGGAGAATCTTTTCTGCTTGGTAGAGGGGGTCAATAACTAAGAGGCACAGTTTCATGTTTAGTGGGGTCTTGAGGGGGGAAATGATCCAGAGAGTTGTGGGTACCTGATTCTGCCTACAACAGTGGTAGAGATAAGAACCCTCAAGTCACTTAAGATGTATTGAAGTATTTAATTGAAGTGCCATAGCATGTAAGGCTATGGGTCAAGCATTGGGAAAATTATGTTAAAATAGATTGATGTTTGATGATCACATGGATGTGATTACATGCTGGAAAAAAAAATTGACTGTAAAGTACATGTGATTGGAATGAGGTCAGCCAGGTTGATCTCATAGAATATGAACTCCCTGATTGGGACTGTTAACTGGGTCCAATCAGGGAGCCCTGGCTGACAGATAGAAACAGGGGTTCAAAGGAGGGAGGGCAGGTCTGAAGACCTCCTCGTGGGTCTGCTCCTGGGCCTGGCCAAACTGGCCATTAACAGGTCCAGGTAGCGGGCTGTGGAGGGGGCCGTTAGGGCCGACTGCCTGCCCCTCTTCCGCGGTTACGTTAGGGCCCGGGTGTCCTTGGAGAAGGAGCACGCGGTGTCCACCAACACCCTGGAGTTGTTCAGGGAGAGGTGGGTACCGCGGGGAGTGGAGTGCATTATTTCCCCCTCCAACTCTATTTTGATTTAGTCCCCACCCACCCCTTCACTGTTTTGATCACACAGCACTGCCCTTTGATGCGAAGGGCACTGTTTGTCACTTGTTACCCGGGTGTTTTTCTATCTTCCTGGTGGTGGAAATTGAATAAAGATTCGTGCACTTTATGTCTTTCACTGTGTCTCACAC
>NC_057754.1:9634923-9657086 GCF_004010195.1 Chiloscyllium plagiosum
GCACTGCTTGTCACTGGCCACTCGGGTGTTTCCTATCTTCCTGGTGGTGGAAACTGAATAAAGATTCGTGCACCTTGTGTCTCTCACTGTGTCTCACACCTGCACACACACAACATGGGTGCTGGGGAAAAAATAAGCACAACCGCAGTTAGGCGGTAGTGTGGGGGGTTAAAAAAAAAAGAAACTCTATGGATTAAAAAAAAAGAAACAGGGGTTCTGCTCACTCTAGGAGGCATCAGTGCTAGCCGAGTTAGTGTCATGTACATGTAAATAAAGTGTGACTTGGTACGGGATATCGGCCTTCGTAGAGTTATTTCAGGTTTCTCCATCACAGCTCTGTGCTGCATGTGAACAACTGCAGAACCAATATCTTCTGTTAAATATAAACTCACTGACATCTCAGCTGGTGTGGTGAATGAGTGATTTTCTCACCCTAAAGAGAAGAGTTAAACTGCTCCTTGCCCACTACAATGTGCCAATTCTGGGTCTCCTTCCTATTGGAAGGATGTTGTGAAACTTGAAAGGGTTCAGAAAAGATTTACAAGGATGTTGCCAGGATTGGAGGATCTGAGCTACAGCGAGAGGCTGAATAGGCTGGGGCTGTTTTCCCTGGAGCGTCGGAGGCTGAGGGGTGACCTCATAGAGGTTTATAAAATCATGAGGGGCATGGATAACATAAATAGACAAGGTCTTTTCCCTGGGGTGGGGGAGTCCAGAACTAGAGGGCATAGGTTTAGGGTGAGAGGGGAAAGATATAAAAGAGACCTAAGGGGCAACGTTTCCACACAGAGCACAGTGCATGTGTGGAATGGGCTGCCAGAGGAAGTGATGGAGACTAGTACAATTGCATCATTTAAAAGGCATCTGGATGGGTATATGAAAAGGAAGGATTTGGACGAATATGGGCTGGGTGCTGGCAGGTGGGACTAGATTGGGTTGGGATATCTGGTAGGTATGGACGAATTGGACCAAAGGGTCTGTTTCCATGCTGTACATCTCTATGACTATAAACCCTTTGAACTTTTAAAGCTGTGTGTTAAGATTTGGAAAAACTGAGCAGACTTGTTCATGCACATGATGTATGTGAATAATCTTCTCCTAATGTGTTTGAATTACATCAGTACAGGGAATGACAGATTGAAACTATTTCCAGAGTCATTTGGTGAGTCCTCTTTTAGCAGTTGGATTTTACTGATGAATTTCCAGCTCAGACAATGTTAGAATCCTGAATTTCATCAGGGAAATGCTAGAAATACACAATAAATCTGGCTGTGTCTCTGGAGAGGGAGACATATTTCATATCCACAACCATTCATCAGAAATTCACTGCCTCAGAGCCCAGACAAGAACATCAACTCTGTTTCTCAATCAACAGATGCTGTGAGACATACAAAGGTTTTACAGTATATTTTGCTTTTCTCGAGTTCAGGAAGTTGTTACTCAACAGCACTTTGGATTTGTTAGGGACTAGCTTATATCAATTACTCTCTTTTCAGCTTTATATGCTTTTTTACCCTTTTAAACATTGTAATTGTACCAGCCTCCACCATTTCCTCTGGCAACTCATTCCATACACGCACCACCCTCTGTGTGAAAAAGTTGCCCCTTGTGTCCCTTTTAATTTTTTCCCCCTCTCACCCCAAACCAATGCCCTCTATTTCTGGACTCCCCCAACCCAGGGAAAAGACCTTGTCTATCTATCTATCCTATCCATGCCCCTCATGATTTTATAAATCACTATGAGGTCATCCCTCAGCCTCCAGGTAAAACAGCCCCAGCCTATTCAGCCTCTCCCTATAGCTCAAACCCCCCAACCCTGGCAACATCCTTGTAAATCTTTTCTGTATCGTTTCAAGTTTCACCACATCCAGCCTAAGGGAGGGAGACCAGAATTGCAGACAACAATCCAAAAGTGGCCTAACCAAAGTCCTGAACAGCTGCAACATGACCTCCCAATTCCTATATTCAATTCACTGTCCACTAAAGGAAAGCATACTAAACGCCTCCTTCACTATCCTATCTATCCGAAACTCCACTTTCAAGGAACTATGAACCTACACTCCAAGGTCTCTTCGTTCAGCAACACACCCCAGGACCTTACCATTAAGCGTATAAGTATTGCCCTGATTTGCCTTTCCAAAATGCATCATCTCACATTTATCTAAATTAAACTCCATCTGCCTCTCCTCAGCCCATTGGCCCATTTGATCAAGATCCCATTGCACTCTCAGATAACCCTCTTGGTTGTCCACTACACCTCCAATTTTGGTGTTGTCTGCAAACTTACTCACTACACCACCTATGTTCACATCCAAATCATTTATATAAATGACAAAAAGTAGCGGACACAGCACCGATCCTTGTGGCACTCCACTGGTCACACGCCTCCAGTCTGAAAAACAACCCTCCACCACCACCCTCTGTCTTCTACCTTTGAGCCAGTTCTTTATCCAAATGGCTAGTTCTCCCTGTATTCCATGAGATCTAACTTTGCTAACTGGTCTCCCATGGGGAACCTTGTTGAACGCCTTACTGAAGTCCATATAGATCACATCCACTGCTCTCATCAATTCTCTTTGTTACTTCTTCAAAAAACTCAATCAAGTTAGTGAGACATGATTTCCCACACACAAAGTCATGTTGACTATCCCTAACCAGTTTTTGCCTTTCCAAAATACATGTACATCCTGTCCCTTAAGATTCCATCCAACAACTTGCCCACCACCAATGTCAGGCTCACTGGTCTATAGTTTCCTGGCTTGTCTTTACTGCCTTTCTTAGTCGCACCACGTTAGCCAACCTCCAGTCTTACGGCACCTCACCTGTGACTATCATGATACAAGTATCTCAGCTAGGGGCCCCAAAAATCACTTCTCTAGCTTCCCACAGAGTTCTGGGATAAACCTGATCAGGTCCTGGGGATTTATCCACCTTTACGCATTTCAAGACATCTAGAACTTCCGCCTCTGTAATATGGGCATTTTTCAAGATGTCGCCATTTATTTCCCCACATTCTATTTCTTCCATATCCTTTTCCACAGTAAATACTGATGCAAAATACTCATTTAGTATCTCCCCCACCTCCTGCGGCTCCACACAAAGGCCGCCTTGCAGATCTTTGAGGGGCCCCATTCTCTCCCTAGTTACCCTTTTGTCCTTAATGTATTAATGAAATCCCTTTGGATTCTCCTCAACCCTATTTGCCAAAGTTAGCTTATGTCCCCTTTTTGCCCTCCCGATTTCCCTCTTAAGTATACTCCTACTGCCTTTATACTCTTCTTCGGATTCACTCGATCCCTCCTGTCCAGCCCTGACATATGCTTCCTTCTTTCTCTTAACCAAACCCTCAATTTCTTTCATCATCCAGCATTCCCTACACCTATCAGCTTTCCTTTAACCCTAATTGGACTCTCATTATCTCATTTTGAAGGCTTCCCATTTTCCAGCCATCCCTTTACCTGTGAATTGATAGGTATAACCCTGATAGATACAGCATTATTCCAGTAAATCTTCTCTGCATCTTCTCCATTGATTCTAGATGCATCTTACCATATGAAGACCTGAGCAAATTTGCGTATCAAACTTAACATTATCTAGAAATACGAAGGAAATGGCAATTGTCATTTATCACTTTTATCCTTCCAAAACAAATGGTGGACAGTCATTTGTGAATACATGAGGATTGTATGAGGCATATCCATTTAACCAACAACCAGCCACCCTACAAATGGGACTGTCTCACTTTGAAACTTACAAGGTCTTGTCTGTTATCACAGAAGTCTGATTGTTCTGAAGGCTTTAAATTCAGTTGATCAGGAGATTAAAGAGAGCACCAGGGATGGACTCTGGGAGTTAGTTATGGAAAAGCATAGAACTGGATTGAATTGACGTTATTGTTACATGTACTGAGGCACAGTGAAAAGCTAAGTCTCGTGAGCATACAGGCAGATCACAGAGTTAAGTAGCATAGATAGTAAATAATAGGTAAACAGCGGCAAAAACAAAACCACAGGTACAGGCGAATGTTAAGAGTTTGTGAGTCCATTCAGTATTCTAACAACTGTCGTGTAGAAACTGTTTCAAAACCGGCTGGTGCGTGTGTTCAGGCTTCCGTATCTTCTCCCCGATGGTAGAGGTTGGAGAAAAACATTGCCAGGGTGGGATGGATCTTTGAGAATGCTGGCGGCCTTTCCTTGACAGCGGGCCTGGTAGATGGATTCTCTTGATGGGCGGTTGGCCTTTGTGATTGTCCGGGCCGAGTTCACCACTCTCTGTAACCGTCTCCGATCTTCAATGGTACAGTTGCCATACCAGGCAATGATATATCCAGACAGAATGCTCTCGATGGCACACCTATAAAAGTTGGCAAGGGTATTCACCGTCATTCCAAATTTCCTCAGCTGCCTGAGGAAGGAGAGACGTTGTTGGGCCTTTGTAACCAGTGCGTCCACATGAAGAGTCCAAGAAAGCTTGTTGTGGATGACCACTCCCAGGAGCTTGACATTCTCCACTCATTCCACCTCTGTGTTGTTAATGTGTATAGGGGTATGAGTAACATCCCACTGAAAGTTAATAATGAGCTCCTTGTGATTTAAAAGTTAATGTTTTAAATTGGAGTAAGGTCAGTTCTTACACTATTAGGCAAGAACTTTGCTAAATTAATTGGGAGAGGCTATTCACGGGTAAAGGGACAGTTGGAAAGTCCCGAGGCAATATATTCCTGTTGTGTGAAGGGCAAGGCTGATGGGCGCAGGGAATGCTGGATGACTAGAGAAATTGAGGCTCTGGTCAAGAAAAAAAGGGAGGCATGTGTCAGGAATAGCTGGGATTGAGTGAATCCCTCAAGGAGTATAACGGCAGTAGGAGTATACTCAAGAGGGAAATCAGGAGGGCAAAAAGGGGACATGAGATAGCTTTGGCAAACAGGGTTAAGGAGAATCCAAAAACATTCTACAGATACATTAAGGACAAAAGAGTAACTAGGGAGAGAATGGGGCCCCTTTAAGATTAACAAGACCATCTATGTGTTGAACTGCAGGATGATGGGTGAGATACTAAACGAGTATTTTGCATCAATATTTACTGTGGAAAAGGACATGGAAGCTAAAGAATTTGTATAAATAAACAATGATAGCTTGAAAACTGTTTATATTGCAGAAGAGGAGGTGCTGGACATCTTAAAATGCATAAAGGTGGAGAAATCCCAAGGACCTGATATGGGGTATCCCACAACTCTGTGGGAAGCTAGGGAAGTGATTCCTAGGCCCCTTGCTGACGTATTTGTGTCATTGATAGCCACGGGTGAGGTGCCAGAAGACTAGAAGGTGGCTAATAAAGTAGCATTATTTAAGAAAGGTGATAAGGAAAAGCTAGTGAGCCTAACGTTGTGCTGGGTATGTTCTTGGAGGGGCTTCTGAGGGACAGAATCTACATGTATTTGGAAAGGCAAGGACTGATTAGGATCGTCAGCATGGCTTTGTGCATGGAAAATCATGCTGCACTGACTTGATTAAGTATTTTGAATAACTTAGATTAGATTAGATTAGATTACTTACAGTGTGGAAACAGGCCCTTCGGCCCAACAAGTCCATACCGCCCCGCCGAAGCGCAACCCACCCATACCCCTACATTTAACCCTTACCTAACACTACGGGCAATTTAGCGTGGCCAATTCACTTGACCTGCACATCTTTGGACTGTGGGAGGAAACCGGAGCACCCGGAGGAAACCCACGCAGACACAGGAAGAACGTGCAAATTCCACACAGTCAGTCGCCTGAGGCGGGAAATGAACCCGGGTCTCTAGCACTGTGAGGCAGCAGTGCTAACCACTGTGCCACCGTGCCGCCCACAAATAAGTGACGAAGATGATTGATGAAGGCATGGGATGGACATTGACTACATGGACTTTAGTAAAGCCTTTGACATGGTGGACTAGTTAACAGTGTTTGATCACACGGAATCCAGGGGAGCTAGCCATTTGGATACAAAATTGGCTTGAAGGTAGGAGACAGAGAGTGATAGCGGGGCATTATTTTTCGGACTGGAAGCCTGTGACCAATGGTGTGCAGCAAGTATTTGTGCTGGGTCCACTACTTTTTGTCATTTATATAAATGATTTGGATGTGAATGTAGAAAAATTAGTTAGTAAGTTTGCAGATGATACCGATATCAGTGGTGTAGTGGACAGTGAAGAAGTACAACAGACCATTGGATGGGCCAATGGGCCGAGGAGTGGCAGTTTAACTTAAATAAATGTGAGGTATAGCGGGCAGGACTTATACAGTTAATGGTAGGGTGCTGGGGAATGTTGCTAAACAAACATGTCCTGGGGTGCAGGTTCATAATTCCTTGAAGATGGAATCATGGGTAGACAGGGTAGTGAAGAAGGCATTTGGGACGTTTGCCTTTATTGGTCAGTGCATTAAGTATCGGAGTAGAGAGGTCATGTTGCAGTGCTACAGGACATTGGTTCAGCCACTTTTAGAATACTGCGTTCAGTTCTGGTCTCCTTCCTATAGGAAAGATGTTGTTAAACTTGAAAGGATTCAGAAAAGATTTGGAAAGGTTGTTTCCCGGGTTTGGAGGGTTTGAGCTATAGGGAGAGCTGGAAAATGGGACTAGATTTATTTAGGATATCTGGACGAGTTGGACCGAAGGGTCTGTTTTTGTGCCGTATCATTTTATGACTCTATAACTGAATTTGTAGTAGCGACCAAAGTCAATGAACTCTACCTTCCCAATTTTCAAATGAAGGAAAGTTCTGCTAATCCAGTACTGGGTATCAGGTGAGCAATCTGATAATTTAGCAACAGTGGATGAGTAAAGAAAGATTGTGATCAAGTCGAGTTGGGTGTTGTCAATGTGTATGTGATATCGAATGTGGTACCTCAAGTTGATGTTGCCCACTGCACCATGTAGGTGAGAAATATAAGGGGCTAAGGATAGATCCTTGAGGTACACCAAATTCAGAAACATTGAAAAGGAAAGGAAGGTTGGAGACGAGGCAGTAGTTTGTGAAGATGGTGGGTTCATTTTTTTTTTGGATGGTAGATTCAGAACTGAGAGAGGCAGTACCAAAAGTATTGTTAACAATGTCAGTGAACCTGGAATGGCTGATGATCAGCATTAAGTGAGAAGAGGGTCAAGGGAATAAAAGGTGGGTCACGTGATCAAATTATTTCTGATAGGGCATGTTGAGGTTGGAGAGAAACTGGAGACACTTGCATTTCAGGGCTCAGATAATGGGAGCCATGGAAACTGCTTGGCAAGGTGGCCCAGTGGAAGGGAAGGAAGCCATAGAGGCAACTGATCCAATTGGCTTAATTTTACTGATAATAAAGCTTGATCAACTTCTCTTTATTGGAGATGGGAATGGTGGGGGTAGAGAGAACCCTGCAAAGGAACTAACCTGATTCAGCAATGCACAATTTATTTGATCGACGTTTCGGGCATAAGCCCTTCTTCAGGAAGCTTATGTCCGAAACGTCGATTCTCCTGCTCCTTGGATGCTGGCTGACCTGCTGCGCTTTTCCAGCGACACATTTTTCAGCTCTGATCTCCAGCATTGCAGTCCTCACTTTCTCACAATTTATTTGATATTAATTCGGAAGACCAATGCTAATACCTCAGGTTGAATTTACTAACATTGGCAGAAAGAGAACCCAGTCAGGATGGTTGAGTCCCAGAAATGATCAACAGCAAGATCCAATCACTGCAGTTACATGCAAGGTCTGTGGTGTCTGGGCAGCTTGAAGGATTAAGTGACTCCTTCCCACAGAGCAGGGGAACAGCCTCTCTTCAGTGTGAATTTGCTGGTGTTTCAGCAAGTTGGATAGCTGATTAAATTCCTTACCATGCTAAGAGCAGGTGGGCGGCACTTTGCCAGTGTGAATTAGCTGCTGTGCAGTGAGGTCAGATGACCCCTTGAACCCAGCCCCATAGTGAGAGCTTTGATCTGTCTCCGATCAGTGTGAACACATTGAAAGCACAGCAGTTCCCAAGAATGCTTAAAACATTCCCCATGGTTGACATGTAGAAGGTTTATCACTAATGTTTATGAGAAGGGGGGGGGATGAATTGGTGCATCCCTGTTCACAAACAGAACAAGGAAATGGTATCAACCAGTGTAAACTCACCAGATTGAATAGATTACTGACATCCCCTCCCATACACAGAGCACGTGAATGGCCTCTCTCCAGTGTGAACCTTCAGGTACGTCAGCATGTTGTCCCCCTCTGCCTAGTGTCGAAGAAGCCTGAGATGGACGTGGCAGATGTTGCAGCCTTGACACCTTTACCATTTGAAGAAGAGGATGAATTTCTTCCGAGACGCTCTGGGTGCAAGAGGCAGGCTGTGGTCCCATACACATACCCCTATCCAAGGCTGAGGCAGAGAAACTGGATTTGGAGCAGAAATGCCCCAGGACAGGCTACAAGAGAAAGAACAGGCCTATGTCCTTGGACTTAGAGGGAGAGGGATGTTATGATTGCGATGAGGTCACCACGGGTGGACCTCATAGAATATGAGTTCCCTGATTGGGGCTGTTAATCTGGTTGATTCAGGGAGCCCTGGCTGACAGGCATAAACAGGTGTGTCAGAGGTTCTGCTCACTCTGACACTTGGCTCTGATAAAACCAGTACAATGCATGTGTGACTTGGTGATGGGATACCAGCCTGTGTGGAGTTAATTCAGGATGTAACTCTTCAAGACAAATTTTTTTTACCTGTTGTACAGCATTTTACCCAACTCTCTCTCTCTCTCCGTGAATAGATTACAACAGATGGTGACACTTCAAAAATACTTCATTGTTCTTTGACTTCTTCTTGTCATTCTCAGGTAGGAAAAGGCTCTGTTTAAATGTGTGTCCTTATTTCTTTTCTTCTGTTTGTCAATCTCAGTCAACAATCATACGTATCTGTTCCTTTCAGTGTCTGCCACACTCTCTATGTCTGTCTCTTTTTTTTTTCGGTGTTCACTTCACCCTCTTTCACTCTCTCCCTCTATTCGTGCCTCTCACTTCTCAGTGCTGCTGTTTAAAAAGGATGAAAATCTGAGACAGTTTGACATTTGACCTCTCAGTTGCTGTAACACTTCTCCCTCCCAGCTGCAGCACCCAAAAACTGGGCTCCCATTCTCCAGATAATGTGTCCAGTTGGTTAGGACTGAGGCAAGGAGAAACTGCTTCCCTCAAAAGTTTATGAATCTTTGTTCTGGGGGAGTCCTCAGATGATATATCTAAATTCTGTACTGGATTTGAGTGGCCATTTCTGATTTTTGCATCGGGATTGTGGTTAAATGTGCTGGTTTTAAAATCTATTGAGAGATCCCTATTAGTTTTGAACACTGCTGATTATATCTGGATTCCTGACATTTATCATATTTCCACAGACGTAATTATCAATTGCAGGGAACAAATATTACCCTTGTTTTCATTCACTCACAAGGATCCAGAACATAGAATATATGAAATATAGAATATATGAAATATAGAATCCCTACAGTGTGGAAGCAAGCTATTCGGCACATCGAGTCCACACTGACCCTCTGACGAGCACTCCACCCAGAACCACCCACCCCTGCCCTATCTCTGTAACCCTGCTTTTCCCATGGCTAATCCACCTAACCTACATATCCCTGGTCACTATGGGCAATTTAGCATGGTCAAATTTGCAATGCAAGTGGCAAACAAGAACTCAGACAACTTACTGACATCCTTGCTCGAGGCCTTTGTCTCTCCTCTGGCCTCTGTCTTCGGGCATATGTCTGTATGTTTTCCTCTGCCTGTGTCAATGTATTTCAGTTCCTCAAAGTTACAATTCCAAACAAAATTCAGATTAGCTGTGGTGCTTCATGCTAAAATCATACAGAGGAAAACAAAAAGCCAGTGGAGAATCAGACAACTGAGTTATTACATGAAGTATACGCTGGAAATTTTCCTGACTCTGTGGTAACAAGGTCACAAAGCCAGCAGCTGAAACAGGAGGAGAAATCGAAAAATACAGATAAGGAAGTTGAAGTAGAATTATTAGCGACCATGTTTGATCGAAGGATTGAGACAAAACAAGAACAGGTGGATGACAAAGTGGATATTTTTAACTCAGAGGAATTAACTGAGTTACAACAGAAAGATGAAAAACTGAAGCAGTTGTATCAAAAAGCACATCTGGAAGAAGAATCTGAATATATTCCTGAATGGTAATACCTGTAAAATGATGTCTTGATGAGGAAATGGAGACCATCGCATATTTAGGCAGATGAGAAATGGGCAGACATTCATCAAGTTGTATTACCAGTGGGTTATTACCAGGTGTTACAGGTAGCACATCAGTTACCAGTAGGAGGTCAGTTTGGGGTAAGAAAATGCAAAAACATTTTCACTGGCCAGACATGTCATATGTGTCAGGTAGTTGGAAAACCTCAGGCCATAATAAAACCAGCACCTTTAATATCAATTTCTGCATTTGAGAAATCTTTTACAAGGGCCTCAATTGATTGCATCGGACCCCTACTTAAAACAAAAAAAAATGTGAAGCAGTATTTATTAACAATAATGGATGTGTCCACTAGGTTTCCAGAGGTCATTCCGTTATACAATATCACAGCTAAAAGAATTGTAGAGGAGTTACTCAATTTTTTCACTAGATATAGACCACCCACAGAGATACAATCAGATCAAGGGTCAAATTTCACACAAATTTATTCAGGGAAGTTATGGATAGCATAAGAATAAAACAATTTAAATCCACTGCATACCATCCAGAATCACACAGAGCATTAGGAAGATGACATCAAACTTTAAAAACCATGTTAAGGGCTTATAATTTAAGGATAAAAATTCCAGACTGTTTAGATGGAGCTTATTATTGCAGCCATTCAATTTGAAAATTATACATGGGGCAGGATGAGAAAACTTAATTGCCGATGTGTTGTGAAGACTTGCATAAAGAAAAATTGAGGCGTTTGTTGTCAAGAGTAAACAGACTAAAATAGAATGTCATAGTGAATGTTTGCCTGCCTTAGAGTTAATGTAATATATATGTCTTGTCGTGTACTAACAGAGTAAGATTAAGGGTTTTAAAATGAAGCCATTTTTGTATATTGTTGGTTCGTTTTTTTTTAAGGGGGAGGTGTGACAATGCTGTCATTTTAAAAAAGGTTACTTTTGTCCTTGGTTTTTTTTTGAAGCGGGGTCATAAAGGCAGAGATGCTGAAGAGTCTAGTTTAACACTGGAAGGGGAGTGGCCAGTTCTCCCAATTTAGGTTTTTCTAGTTTGTCTTTAGCTGTACCAGTCACAACTTGTGAGAATCCAGGAGAGTTGCAAGCTTCAGTAAAGAATTCCTCTGGCTTTCTTCTGAAATCTCTCTCCTGCCTGTAAGAATCTGTGTCTGAATTTACCTTTTTGCAAAGGGGTGTGTTTATGGTATGTTGCTATATCGGAACAGTTAATTAGTAATAGTTAGTGTATCGATTGGTCAAGTTTTCCTGTAGTTGTTATTCTAAATTCTGCTTTCTTTCGTTCATGTTTTAACTGTAGTGTTTAAATAAATTTTGTTTTGCTTAAAGCTGAGTGGTTTGACCAGCTGCATCACACCTGGAGCACCCACTACACATCTGCCTTTAAAATAAGAAAAGGTTAGGGTCTAGGCTAGCTTCTTAAAGTATTACTACAGACTCTGGCCTGGTCCATAACAGCAAAAACAAAAGGGTTTTAGATTGGGGTAGTGCAGGTTTTTATTAAAGTAAGGCAGATCTGGCCAAAATAGACTTTGTGTAAATCTACAGCAGAACAGTGGGAGACATTCAAAAAGCTACAGGCCTATGTGTTCCCCGAAGGTGAAATGTAGGAGCCACAACCCCAGAGAACCCGGAATTTCCAGGAATATTCAGGACTGGATAAAAAGTAAAGGAGAGGCAGGTAACATGGAATAAAGGGACGCTCAGTCAGAGTAGCAGAGGGAGAGGAGCGGAATGAAGTGACACTGGGGTGAATGGTGGCAGCTGACCTTCTGGAGAAATACCTGAGGGGCGAGGCCCAGATCAAGCTCAGTGGAGCAGCAGGAGGAGAGAGGAGAGGAGAGGAGAGGACTGGAGTGAACCTTCACTTAATCCAGAAGCAGAGCTCCTGAGGTGATACCAGGGTTCAAAAAGGACGCAGGATAAGAAGATTAGTTGCTTAGAAACCAGCTTTAGGGACTGAGTGAGTCGTATTGGGAGGGAGACAGAATGTGAAGTGCTTATTTCTGTGGCTTATAGTTTGTTAGGAATCGGGAGAAAGGACGAGAAATCTGATTTGGTGAGTAGCGGGTAAGGTTGAGTAACTTTCCTCGCAATTGGTGGAATTCAGAATAGCAGGAGATTTGGCTCCATGGAATGCTCCTCCAGCAACAGAGACACTTTAAGTATCCATGGTGATCCACGTACGTAAGATGTGTCTTCAGTTGCGGCTTATGGAGTGGCTGGAGCTTGGACTGGAGTCACTGTAGGGTGCCCGTGATGCTGAGGACATCATGGAAAGTTGATTACCAAGATTGTCACACCACAAGTAAGGCCTACACAGACCAACAGGAAGACAAGTAAGCATGGGTAGGCAGGGCAGGAGTGTCCCATGGCCATCCACCTCTCCAACAGATTAGATTCTGTTACAGCTGAGAGCCAATCAGGGGAGAGCAGCAACTGCCAGGTTTGGAACTTCCCGACCACAGATGTGAGACTGCAATTCCTTGCTTTATCTTTACCATCCTTTTTGAAAAGTGGAATCAAGTTGGCAGTCTTCTTGTCTTCTGGCACTTCCGCTGTGGCCAGAGAGGAACCGAAAATTTGGGCCAAGGCCCCTGCAATTTCCTTCCCACAGCAGCTTCAGATACCTGGGAATCTGTCGACATTTAAACATGTCAAAACTCCCAATGCCTCCTCACTTGCTATATCAGTCTGCTGAAGGAGTTCACAGAAGTAATCGGGGTAAATATCGGGTAGGGGAATGGGTCTGGGTGGGTTACTCTTCGGAGGGTCAGAGTGGACTTGTTGGGCCAAAGGGCCTCTCTCCACACTGTAGGGATTCTATGCGAGCATTCTATGAATTCTGTGCCTACATACACCTTCTCCTGATGAAGATAGTTGTGGTGCATTTGTTTAACACTCTACCATGTCTTCTGACCCCACACACCAATATACCCCTTAGCACGCCAGGACAAACATGACAATTGGACATATTATGAATGGAAGGACCCTGGGAAGCACCAAGAATCAAGGAACATTGGGTGTGTGTGTACACTGGTCCCTTAAGGTATCAGGAAAGAGGATAAAATGGTTTAGAAGGCATATGGTAGGTTTGCCTTTATTAGCTGAGGCATGGAGTTTAAGAGCAGGGAGGTTACGTTAGAACTGTATTAAGCATTAGTTCGGCCGCAGCTGGAGTATTGTGTACAATTCTGGACTCCACATTATAGAAGGGATGTAATAGGAGTGGAGAGGGTGCAGAGGAGATAGATTAGATTCCCTACTGTATGAAAACAGGCCCTTCAGCTCAACAAGACCACACCGGCCATCTGAAGAGTAACCCACCCAGACCAATTCCCCTACACTATATTTACCCCTGACCAACGCACCTAACACTGTAGGCAAATTAGCATGGTCAGTTCACCCGACCTGCACATCTTTGGACTGTGAGAGGAAACCGGAGCACCTGGAGGAAACCCACGCAGACACGGGGAGAATGTGCAAACTCCACCCAATGCGGGAATCGAACCCAGGTCCCTGGTGCTGTGAGGCAGCAGTGCTAACCGCTGAGCCACTGTACCACCCCAGGAGATTTGCCAGAAAGTTGCTTGGCTGGAGATTACGAGGACTGATTGGATGGACTGGGGTTGCTTTCCTCAGAGCAGAGAAAGGGGGCATGATTGAGGTGTCTAAATTGAGGGGAAGGACTAATTTTGTCCCCGTGATGGAGAAATCAATGACCATAAGGCATCGCTTTAAGGTAGGGGGTTAGAGGAGTTGTGAGGAAAAGATTTTTCACCCAGAGGGTGGTGAGAGTTTGAATTCACTGTCTGTAAGGGTGGTAGTGGCAGAAACTCTCATTACTTTTAAGAAATATTTAGATATGCACTTACAAGGCCAAGGCATATGAAGCTATGGGCCAAGACTGGAAATTAGGATTAGAATATAAAATTTAAATAGAACATAGGATCAGGTCCCTCATGGTAGGCTCATCGAGAAGATTAAGATGCACAGGATCCATGGTGACTTGGCCATTTGGATTCAGAGTTGGCTTGCCCATAGAAGACAGAGGGTCGTGGTGCAAGGGTTTTTTTTTGCTGGCTGGAGGTCCAAGGCTAGCGACGTTCTGCAGGGAACCGTCTGGGGACCTCTGCTGTTTGGGATTTACATCAATGAAAATGGAGATGGCTGGGGTTAGTAAGTTTGCAGATGACACAAAGATCGGCGGAGTTGTGGAAAGTGTATATGATTATCAAAGGATGTAGATGGGTTGCAGATATGGGTGGTAAAATGGAAGATAGAGTTTAATCTGGGCAACTGTGTGAGCTGTTGCATTTTGGGAGATCAAATGTTATGGGAAAGTATAAAGTTAATGGTAGGATCTTTAACAGCACTGATGTACAGAGGGATTAGATTAGTTACAGTGTGGAAACAGGCCCTTCGGCCCAACAAGTCCACACCGACCCACTGAAGCGCAACCCACCCAGACCCATTCCCCTGCATTTACCCCTTCACCTAACACTACGGGCAGTTTAGCATGGCCAATTCACCTAACCTGCACATTTTGGACTGTGGGAGGAAACCGGAGCAAACCCACGCAGACACGGGGAGAGTATGCAAACTCCACACAGTCAGTCGCCTGAGGCGGGAATTGAACCCGGGTCTCTGGTCCTGTGAGGCAGCAGTGCTAGCCACTGTGCCACCGTGCCGGAACTTGGTGTCCTAGTCCATAGTTTCCTGAAAGTGGCCACACAAATAGATAGTGTTATGCAGATGTAAGGGGTACTGTACCTTTAAGAGATTTAAAAGCTTGCAGAACTACCTGATACAGCACCATGTGTTCTGAACAAGGTAACAATGTAACATTTGGTCGAACAGTGAGAGTAGCTGGGTTGCTTGGATACAAAAAAAATTCAAATCAGCCAAGTTATGCCCAAAGATACTGAACTCCAATCAAGTTTGAATTTGATATGTTGACAATATTAAAATCAATGAAATGATCTGATGCTTTGGGTTATAAGACCAGGAAAGATTGATCGGTTGGGGAAGAACTGGCCACCAACATCTGCAGACTGCCTGCAGAATAGCTCTCTTAAAGGTACCTTTATCTATCAACGACCTGGGAAACACAATCCCTAAGAAGAAGAAAAGAAGACAGAGGAAGATACAAAGAGAAGATTCAACAGCTGGCTGGTTTTGAAATTTGAATTTTTTGGTAAATCTTAATTGGGGGTTTTATTGGACCAGTATTGTAGAAGGGAAAGCAAAAGTTAGAGAAAGGAGTTGTAAATAGTTGTTAGTTAATTATTCTCTGTTAGATTTTTTAAAAAAGTTGTCAATTTTTACTTTAAATAGTGACTTTTGGAATAGTTCTTTGCCTCTCAAAATTTAACAGATTACCTCACTGGGTATATCTTTTCCGAGTTGCTGGTTTAAATTAGTTGGGGGGGGGGGGCAGAGTTTACCCCATATTTTAACAGTTGGGGACTTTCACCTGAGATTTGAACAGGTTTAGACAGATTTGAATAGATTTGGGCATATGAAAATGCACAGTAGATTTAAACCCTTGCAGGTTAGTGTCCTAGATCTTTAAATAATCAGCAAGTGAGGCAATTTGTTTAATTTTGGTGACTTGTATTGTTAAATTAAAAGTGAGAGAAATGGCTCTTAAAATTGATAAAGCGGTTCTTGGATTTGAAGATGATTCTCAAATTTGCCAAGAAAGTTTAGAAGGAAAGAAAAAGGCCATAATTTTAGAATTAGGAAATAAATTAGATGTGGGTTTAACCAAGGACAAAAGTAACGCTGCAATTGTAAGGGAATTACTCAAACATTTAGGTGTGTCAGAGAAACAGACAAGTGCAGTCGAGGGAGAAAACCATGAATTACAATTGAGAAAAATGGAGTTAGAAGAAAAACAAAGAAAGAGAGAGGGAGAGAGAAAGAAAAAGAGAGAGAAGATAGAGAAAGAGGAAAAAGAGAGAAAGAAAGGAAAAAGACAGAGAGAAGGTTCTTAGCTGAGCAAAGAGAGAGAGAGAAGAAAGGGAGAAAGAGAAAGAGTTTGAACTTGAGAAGTTGCAACTTAGTCAGCAAAGTCAAGTTAACAGAATGGAGATTAAAAGAGAAGGTAGTGATATATATAAATATGTAAAAACTCTGCCACATTTTGAGGAGAAAGATGTTGAAGCCTTTTTTATTTCATTTGAAAAATTGGCTAACAGATGGAGTGGTCCAAGAATTTATGGGTAACACTAGTTCAGACTAAATTGGTGGGCAGAGCTAGTGAGGTATTTGCCATGCTGTCAGATGAGGGGTCAAGAGATTATGAAGAGGTTAAACAAGCTATATTAAGTGCTTATGAATTGGTACCAGGTGCATATAGACATCGGTTCAGAACACAAAGAAGGGACCAGGTCAGATGTATGATGAGTTTGAAAGAATTAAACTTTGTCATTTTGACAGATAGGTGCATGCTTTAAAGATAAACAGTACCTTCGAGGCTCTAAGAGAGATTATTCTGCTGGAAGAGTTTAAAAACTCACTTCCAGAGATGGTAAGAATTCATGTGGTGGAACAGAAAGTTCAGGGAAATGAAAAGGGCAGCAGAATTAGCAGATGAGTACATGTTGGTGCATAAGACAAGCTTCAGACCAGAATTCTGTCCTGTGAGGAATAGAAATTGGGAGAAAGGGAGATCCTACACTATGAAACCAAAAGTAGGGAACATCGATAAGAATTTACCAGAATTTTTTTTAAAAGCCCAAGAGAGGAAAGGAGGTGAAAGGCCTCAGGTGTTTCCACTGTGTTAAAGTGGGACACGCAAAGTCACAGTGCTGGTCATTTAAGAAAGACACAGTGGGAAAAGATGTGCTAAAAGAAGCTAAGCTAGTGGTATTAGTGAAGGTAGTAAAGGAGACCCCAAGAAGAGCTGAGGAGCTGCAGGACATTGCACAGCCTAGGCAGGGGCTGGGTATGGAGTTAGTACCTGATCTCGACAAAGAATTCGCCTCTGTGGGTAAAGTTTACTCAGAAAGAACAGGGGGAGAAGGACAAGAAGTTACAATTTTTAGAGATACAAGATCTAACCAGTCGCTAATAGAGATGAACGAATATGCACTCTTCCTGATCTGTTACCCAAGGGCGTGGTAATTCGTGGGATAGATGGACAACAATTTAGCGTTCCCCTATGTAAGATCAGGTTAGAGTGCCAACTCAAGACTGGGAAAGTTACAGTAGGAGTGATTGGCAGAGTGTCAGTTTCAGGAATTTAGTTTGTTCTCAGGAATGGTTTGGCAGGATCCAAGGTGGGAGTGACACCCCTTGTTGTGGAGGTGCCTAAGGAAGACCAGGGAACTGAAATATCCTGGTATTTTCCCAGACCGTGTGGTAACCAGATCCCACTATCATTAGTCACAGCACGAAGCAGAAACTAAAGAGAAAGATGGAAGTGTCGAGGTTCAGTTAATGGACACTCTGTTTGATGTAATGGTGCAAGAAAAACTTGAACGGGCAGAGGGTGAGACAAAAGTGTTTAGTCCTGAAAGGCTGAGGGCCTTGCAATAGCAAGAGAAGACGTACTCCGAAAAGGAATATTCTGGAGGGTTATTATCTGAAAGATAGCATCCTAAGATGGAAATGGAGACCATGGCAGGTTAGTGCAGAGGAGAACTGGGCTGATGTGCACCAGATTGTGTTGCCGGTAGCATACAGACTGGAAGTGTTCTGGGTAGCACATGAGCTACCTGTAGGAGGTCACCTAGGGGTATGAAAGACTCTGGTTAAAGTACAAAAAACATTTTTATTGGCCTGGAATGCACAAGGATGTGGTTAACTTCAACCGTTTGTGTCATACATGTCAAATGGTAGGTAAGCCACAGGCAGTAATAAAACCAGCCCCTTTGTTGCTAATTCCCAAAGTTGAAGAACCTTTCATGTGGGTTATAATAGATTGTTTAGGTCCCCTCCCGAGAATTAAAAGGGGGAACCAGTACTTGTTAACCATAATGGACGTGTCTAACAGATTTCCGGAGGCAATTCCATTACAGAGAATCAAGGCAAAAGGGTAGTAGAGGTGTTAATAGCTTTCTTCACACGATATGGGTTACCCAGAGAGATTCAGTCAGACCAAGGGTCAAATTTTACCACTAGGCTGTTTAAGGCGGTTATGGATAGCTTAGGTATATACAGCACTTTAAATCCAGTGCGTATCATCCTGAATCCCAGGGAGCTTTAGAAAGGTGGCACCAGACCTTGAAGACCGTGTTGAGAGCATACTGTCAGGATTACCCGAATGATTAGGATAAAGGGATCTCATTTGTATTGTTTGCCATTAGAGATGCCCCAAACGAATCTACTGAGTTCACTATGTTCGAGCTAATATTCGGTCATGAAGTGAGAGGCACTTTAAAATTAAAGAAAAATTGACAGGACCAAAGTCGGAGAACTCAACCTTAGATTATTTATCAGAGATGAGTGAGAGATTAAACAGAGTAGGTGAGATGGCTAAACAGCATCTCAAGAGGGCACAGTGTAAAATGAAGCAGGTGGCAGATAAAAGCTCTGACACTCTGACATTTTCCCGATGGGATAACATGTTAGTACTGTTACCAGTGATAGGAGATCCCTTCAAAGCCAGGTTTAGTGGTCCCTATCAAATTGTAAAGAAGTATCACATGCTACAGTTTGCAGAGCTCTTTGAACGATTGCAAGAAGCAAAACTGGTGATCAACTTAAGTAAAACTGAATTTGTGAAAGCAGAGGTGACGTTCTTGGGACATGGAAGGTTGACTCCATAGAATGCAAAGATGAAGGCTATCAAGGAATTTCCATGACCAACCTCGAAGAAAGAGATGCTTCGATTCTTAGGACACAGCGGATTCTAACGGAAGCTTTTTCCAAACTTCAGCAGTGTAGTGGCACCGTCAATCGATTTGCTGAAGAAGAACACAAAGTTTCGGTGGACAGAACAATGCCAGGAGGCATTCGACCATTTGAAAGCAATGTTAACCACCAAACCAGTTTTAGCTCCATCGAACTTTTCAACACTTTTTAAAGTTCAAAGTTTGTGCGAAGATTTGTAGCTCGGGTGCTCGTTGTTGTGGTTCTGTTCGCCGAGCTGGGAATTTCTGGTGCAGACGTTTCGTCCCCTGTCTAGGTGACATCCTCAAGGCTCCCAAGCACTGAGGATGTCACCTAGACAGGGAACGAAACGTCTGCACCAGAAATTCCAAGCTCGGCGAACAGAACCACAACACTTTTTAAAGTCGCCATTGATACTAGTGACATAGGAGTTGGAGCTGTACTGCTACAGGAAGATGAGGATGGGATTGAACTGCCAGTTGGTTACTTTTCAAAGAAACCTGCAACATCCAGCAGAGGAAATACTCCACAATCAAAAAAGAACTATTGAGTTTGTTACTGGCCTTACAACATTTTAATGTGTCTGTCACAAACAATGTGTCGGAGACAGTTGTGTACACGGATCACAATCCTCTTACATTCTTGGAATGCTTTACAGACAAGATTATGAGACTATTTCATTGGAGTCTTGTGTTACAGACTTTTAATTTAAAAATTGTATATGTTACAAGTCTTAAGAATATAATCACAATTGCGTTATTGTGAATTTAACTGATAAAGTATCGATAAGATGCATCCATCCAATATGTTTTTTGTATAGGAAGAAGTTAAGAACTGAGATTATCACACAAATCTTTTCTGTGTTGCTGTTTTAAATTAGTGTGGGGGAGTTTACTCCGTGTCGTAACAATAGGGTGGTAAAGAAAGCATATGGCATGTTTGCCTTTATTGGTCAGAGTATTGAGTCGGGAAGTTATGATGCAGCTTTATAAAACTTTGGTTAGGCTGTACTTAAGAGTATTGCATTCAATTCTGGTTGCCACATAACAGAAAGGCTGTGGAGGTTTTGGAGAGGGTGCAGAAGAGGTTTACCAGGATGCTGCCTGGATTAGAGGGGATGAGCTATAAAGAGAGGCGGGACAAACTATGGTTGTTTTCTGCGGAGTGACAAAGGCTGAGGGGAGACTGATAGAAGTTTATCAAATTATGAGAGGCGGAGATAGAGTTGATGCTCAGAATCTTTTTCCCAGAGTTGAAATGTCTAATACTAGAGGGCATGTTTTTAAGGTGAGGGGGGAAAGATCAAAGGAGATGTGAGGGGCAAGTCATTTTACACAGTGGTCAGTGCCTGGAATATGCTGCCAAGGGCAGTGGTGTAGTCCGATATGATAGGGACGTTTAAGCCGCTTTTAGATGAGCAAATGAAAATGCAAGGGATGGAGGGATATGGAGCACGGGCAGGCATAAGGGATTGGTTTAATTTGGCATTGTGGGCTGAAGGGCCCGTTTCTGTGCTTAACTGTTCTGTGCTAATAGCTAGCTGGTTGTTTTTAACTGATGGGCCAAAGGATGTTTTCCAGTGCTGTAGATCTCTAAGACTCCATGTGGATTTTAAAAAAATATCTTTTGAAAGCATTAAATTGAAATCTACCTCATAATTTTGTTTTATTATTTTCAAAAATAATATCAGAGACTCTGTTTGCACGTTACAAAAAAAAATCATGATCGAATCATCAAACCTAACTGTTATGTCAATGACTGGGCTCTTTCTCAGCATTGACAATGAACAAGACTGTATCCCAGTCTCAATGCAGGTGATCATGCGCAGTTCGCTCCTTGATCGGAGCATGCGCATTGTAACGGTAGGCTACTGCAAGGGTCCGTGACCGGCGAGAAAGTTGCAAACCGCGGGAGGGTGATAAAGGAGGTGGACAGAGCGAGGAGGCTTCCCAAACACAGGCCGAAGTCTGGGACCCCGGGCCGGATGCTCCTGATTCGGAATTGGCAAAGAACTGGACGGACGTGACGGGGGCTACACCTCGGCGACAGGTTCGGGGGTCGCCGCCATTTTGTAGGAGCAGCAGGGCGCATGCGTGGGAATCCTGGCTGGCTGCCTGGGGGGGAAGTGAATGTTAAACATCCCTCAACAGCAGCTTACAGTCCAACAGGTTTAACTGCAAGTTCAAGGTTTCTGAGCTCTGCTCCTTCGTCAGGTAGCTAGTGGGGCAGGATCATAGCACACAGGATTGAAAGCAAAAGTTCAAAGTGTCACACAACTGATGCAATGTATTGAACAAATCTAGATTGCTGTTAAAGTCTTTCATCCTTTAGAATTAAAAATTGCCCAACACCAGGTTATAGTCCCAACAGGTTTACTTGGAAGCACTAGCTTTCAGAGCGCTTCTCCTTCATCAGGCGGTGTGGAGGTTAAAATCATGCTCACAGAACTTATAGCCAAAGAGTCCAGTGTCAGGGAGATGCGATACAGTAAACAATCTTAGATTAAAACTTTCATTTTTTATCACATCTTCATGACAATGGACTCCTTTGGCTATAACTTTGGTGAACATGATCTTACTGATGACGGAGCGGAGTTCCGAAAGCTAGTGATTCCAAGTAAACCTGTTGCACTATAACCTCGTGTTGTGTGATTTTTAACTTTGTCCACCCCAATCCAACGCTGGCACTTCCACATAGAGTCACAGAGATGTACAGCATGGAGACAGACTCTTCGGTCCAGCCCGTCCATGCTGACCAGATATCCCAACCCAATCTAGTCCCACCTGCCAGCACCCGGCCCATATCCCTCCAAACCCTTCCTATTCATACACCCACCCAAATGCCTCTTAAATGTTGCAATTGTACCAGCCTCCACCATTTCCTCTGGTAGCTCATTCCATACATGTACCACCCTCTGTGTGAAAAAGTTGCCCCGTAGGTCTCTTTTATATCTTTCTCCTCTCACCCTAAACCTATGACCTCTAGTTCTGGACTCTCTGACCCCAGGGAAAAGAATTTGCCTATTTACCCTATCCATGCCCCTCATAATTTTGTAAGCCTCTATAAGGTCACCCCTCAGCCTCCG
>NC_057754.1:9657562-9670361 GCF_004010195.1 Chiloscyllium plagiosum
ACAACCCTCCACCACCACCCTCTGTCTTCTACCTTTGAGCCAGTTCTGTATCCAAATGGCTAGTTCTCCCTGTATTCCATGAGATCTAACCTTGCTAATCAATCTCCCATGGGGAATCTTGTTGAATGCCTTACTGAAGTCCACATAGATCACATCTGCTGCTCTGCCCTCATCAATCCTTTTTGTTACTTCCTCAAAAAACTCAATCAAGTTTGTGAGACATAATTTCCCACGCCCAAAGCCATGTTGACTATCCCTAATCAGTCCTTTCCTATCCAAATACATGTACATCCTGTCCCTCAGGATTCCCTCCAACAACTTGCCCATCACCGACGTCAGGCTCACTGGTTTATAATTCCCTGGCTTGTCGTTACCGCCTTTCTTTAACAGTGGCAACCTTCAGTCTTCTGGTACCTCACCTGTGACTATCGATGATACAAATATCTCAGCAGGAGGCCCAGTAATCACTTCTCTAGCTTCCCACAGAGTTCTAGGGTACACCTGATCAGGTCCTGGGGATTTATCCACCTTTACCCGTTTCAAGATATCCAGCACTTCCTCCTCTGTAATATGGACATTTTGCAAGACGTCACCATCTATTTCCCTACAGTCTATATCTTCCATATCCTTTTTCACATTAAATGAGTATTTTGCATCAGTATTTAGTATCTCCCCCATTTTCTGCGGCTCCACACAAAGGCCGCCTTGCTGATCTTTGAGGGGCCCTATTTTCTCCCTAGTTACCCTTTTGTTCTTTGTGTATTTGTAAAAATTCTTTGGATTCTCCTTAATTCTATTTGCCAAAGCTATCTCATGTCTATTTGCCAAAGCTATGCTTCCTTCTTTTTGTTAACCAAACCTTCAATTTCTTTAGTCATCCAGCATTCCCTATACCTTTCACCCTAACAGGGATTTACTTTCTCTGGATTCTCATTGTCTTATTTCTGAAGGCTTTCCTTTTTCCAGCCGTCCCTTTACCTGTGAACATCTGCCCCCAATCGGCTTTCAAAAGTTCTTGTATACCTACCAGCCTTTCCTTTCACCCTACCAGGAATTTACTTTCTCTGGATTCTCATTATCTCATTTCTGAAGGCTTCCCTTTTTCCAGCCGTCCCTTTACCTGTGAACATCTGCCCCCAATTGGCTTTCAAAAATTCTTGCCTAATACCATCAAAATTGGCCTTTCTCCAATTTAGAACTTCAACTTTTAGATCTGGTCTATCCTGTTCCATCATTATTTTAAATCTAATAGAATTATGGTCGCTGGCCCCAAAGTGCTCCCCCACTGACACCTCAGGCACCTGCCCTGCCTTATTTCCCAAGAGTAGGTCAAGTTTTGCAACTTCTCTAGTAGGTACATCCACATACTGAATCAGAAAATTTTCTTGTACACACTTAGCAAATTCCTCTTCATCTAAACCCTTTCTATGTTTGGAAAGTTAAAATCCCCTACCATAACCACCCTATTATTCTTACAGATAGCTGAGATCTCCTTACAAGTTTGTTTCTCAATTTCCCTCTGACTATTAGGGGGTCTATAATACAAACCCAATAAGGTTGTCATCCCTTTCTCAGTTCCAACCAAATAGCTTCCCTGGATGTATTTCCAGGAATATCCTCCCTCAGCACAGCTGTAATGCTATCCCTTATCAAAAATGCCACTCCCCCTCCTCTTTTGCCTCCCTTTCTATCCTTCCTGTAGCATTTGTATCCTGGAACATTAAGCTGCCAGTCCTGTCAGTCCTTGAGCCATGTTGCTGTAATCTTTTAGAATGGGTTGCAGGTTTTGATTCATTCATATGTAAATCCCAGAACTTCTTTCAAGTCACATTCCTGAGATAACTTAAGGTTTTATTGAAAAAAGTGAGGTCTCAGCTCAGACAATGTGTTCAAGGTGTGAGGATGGAGTCTGTACGTATTCCAATCTTGAGTCAGGCTGGTTCTGTTTGCAAAGTAGGAATTTATAAAATGTCACACGGATTATAAAAAATGTTGACTGCCCGTAGATTGTGTGCTTTTTGAACAAAATAAAATGCTCCTGCAAATACAATTCTGCAAATGCAAATTCACCCCATAGACTTACATGTGTGTGTGTGTGTATGCATGCGTGCATGTATGGCAATGAGTGAGTGTGTGTATATATGGGAGAGGGTGTGAAGGTGTGTGTGTGTAATTGATAGAGTGTGTGTGTGTGTAATTGATAGAGAGTGTGTGTGTGTGTAATTGATAGAGTGTGTGCGTGAGTGTGATGGATTATTCAATATATCGCATCAGTGTATGGCACTATGATCTTTTGCTATAAATTCTGTGTCCTATGATCCTACTCCACCTGATGAAGGAGCAATGCTCTGAAAGCTTATACTTCCATTAAACCTGTTGCACTATTACTGCTGTTGTGTGATTTGTCCACCCCAGTCCAACACCGGCACCTCCACATCAAAGTGAATGCTTCACCTTGGACTGACAGGAATGGAGTTTATAAACTCCTTTTATGGAGTTGGGCGGGTGTGTGTGTGTGTGTGTGTGTGGGGGGGGGGGGGAGTGGTTGTAGAGGGAAGGAGTTATCTTCTGCAGAGACACACCAAGATAAATAAAAACTCAGGTTTGGCAGCATTTGTGGAGAGAAAAACTGTGTTAATGCCTTAATAGACAAAGAATTTGGACTAGAAATGGTAACTTTCTTTCCACAGATGCGCCTGAAACTTTTTATGACTCATTCATGACGGCATGTTGACAGCTAAGCCAGCAATTAATGCCCATCCCTAATTGTCCAGAGGGCAGGTAAAAGTCAACCGCGTCACTATGTGGTCTGCAGTCACATGTAGGCCAAATCAGGTAAGGATGGCAGTTTCCTTCCCTAGAGGTCAATAAAAAAACTGGTGGGGGGTTTCCAACAATTGATAATGGTTTTATGGTCATCATTAAACTCTTAATTTTTTTCTTGACTTCAAATTCTACCAGCGATAGCACAAACAAATTGATGAGATGACAAAGTCAGGAAATTAAGGTGAAGAAGGAAATTATACGTGTGACAAAAATCAGGTTGATAATTCAGATGCTGAATTTGGAGGGTTCAGGGGTTCAGGAGAAACAGAGTATGTAAAGACTGGAAACTAATGTTGAAGTTGATCAAAAAGTCTTCTCTCGGTACGTAAAACGTAAAAAGTGGTAAAAGGAGCAGTGAGTCGAATTGGGAACTGAAAAGGAAGCAGAGGGCATGACTGATGTATTAATTAGATTGGATTACTTACAGTGTGGAAACAGGCCCTTCGGCCCAACAAGTCCACACCGACCCGCCAAAGCGCAACGAACCCAGACCCATTCCCCTACATTTACCCCTTCACCTACCACTACGGGCAATTTAGCATGGCCAATTCACCCTAACCTGCACATCTTTGGGACTGTGGGAGGAAACCGGAGCACCCGGAAAAAAACCCACGCAGACACGGGGAGAACGTGCAAACTCCACACAGTCAGTCGCCCGAGGCTGGAATTGAACCCGGGTCTCTGACACTGTGAGGCAGCAGTGCTGACCACTGTGCCGCCCCCTAAATATGGATTTTGACTCGAACTTTGTCAAGGAAGAAGATGCTATGCAGGCCACAGTGAAAGAGGAGGAAATTCAGGTACCTGGAGTGTTTAAAATTGATAAGGAGGAGACATTGGATAGGATGTGCATAAAAGTTAATAAGGCATCAGGAACATATAAAATGAATCCAGTGTAACTGGGGTAAGTGAGAGTGAAAATTGGGTAGGCAATAGCTGTAATTTTCTAATTTTCATTGGACTTGAGGGCAGTGACAGGTCGTTTCAAAAGATGGGGTAAAGATTAGGTCAGTAAAACAGGCGAGTCGGTTGAACTTGGTGCTGGGGAAACCTCCCGAACCAATAATTCAGAACAAACACGTGTTAATTAAGGAAAGCTAGCTTGATTTTGTTCCAGGATAATCATATTTAACTACCCTGCTTACAGTTTTTTGATGGGAGAGCAAAGATTCAAGGTGATGTTGCTGATGTGCTTTTTGTAAACTTGCAAAATGTATTTGGTTAAATGCCATGCAACAGACTCTTGAGCAATGTTAGAACTCGAATAAAAGGGATGGCAGCAAGTTGAATAAGAAATTGACTGGAACACAGGGGAAAGAGATCGTTCGTTATTTGATAATTAGGCTGCAGGAAAGTGGAGTTACTACTGAAGTTAGTAGTAGAGTTCTTTTCCTGATTTACATAAATGAACTTGATGCAATTGAAGCAGAGGAGAAACTCAGCAGGTCTGGCAGCACCTGTGGAAGGGAAACCGCAATTAATGTTTAAAGTCTAGTACCAGGCTCAAAACTGTAACTCTGTTTCTCTCCACCGGTGCTGGCAGATAAGATGAATTTTTCCAGCACTGTCAGCCCTTGTTTCTCTTTCCAGTATCTGCAGTTCTTTGTTATATTTTGGATGGAATTGACCTTTGTGTACAGGGGACAGTTTTACATTTTGCCATGATTTGGAGGAGCCGGTGTTGGATTGGGGTGGACAAAGTTAAAAAATCACACAACACCAGGTTATCGTCCAGCAGGTTTAAACCTGTTATTGTGTGATTTATAACTTCAAATTTTGCATAATTTTAGATGAGCTCAGACTGGAGTTTCTTTGAAGTAATGTTGATGTGCTTCTTTGTGGGCGGCACGGTGGCACAGTGGTTAGCACTGCTGCCTCACAGCGCCTGAGACCTGGGTTCAATTCCTGCCTCAGGCGACTGACTGTGTGGAGTTTGCACGTTCTCCCCGTGTCTGCGTGGGTTTCCTTCGGGTGCTCCGGTTTCCTCCCACAGTCCAAAGATGTGCAGGGTCAGGTGAATTGGCCGTGCTAAATTGCCCGTAGTGTTAGGTAAGGGGTAAATGTAGGGGTATGGGTGGGTTTCGCTTCGGCGGGTCGGTGTGGATTGTTGGGCCGAAGGGCCTGTTTCCCCACACTGTAATCTAATCTCATCTTATCGACAACAATATGTCAGCTTTTTCCACATGCCAGTCCTATGACAGACCAGATTCATTTCACTGAATTTCTCAAACTGCCTTTGTATTTGTGGGTTCTCTCTCAGTTGTCTTTTTTCTCTTTTAAGTTAGTCTCACAGGGTAAGAGATTTGCAGCCAGGAATCTGAAGCCAAACCCCGTATGGATCTGACACCCAATTTATCGCAACCTGAACACCATAGAAAATTTAACATGGAAAAGAAAAAGCTCTGTTCACATTGGAGGGAAACCTTACATGTGTATGTGGGCAAAGCTTCGGCCGATCTGCTCCTCGGATGCTGCCTGGCCTGCTGTGTTTTTCCAGCACCACATTTTTCAAAGCTTCGGCCGATCACCTGACCTGTCAAAACATAAATGCGACCACATCGGGGAGAAGCTGTGGAAATGTGTGGACTGTGGGAAGGGATTCCTCAGACCTGGAAATCCATCAGCACAGTAACACTGGAGAAAGACCATTTACCTGCTATGTGTGTGGAAAGAGATTCTCTTGTTTTTCGAACCTAGGGAAACAGCTGCGAGTTACCACTGGGGAGAGACCATTCATCTGCTCCATATGTGGGAAAGGATTCGCCCAAACATCCAACCTGCTGACGCACCAGCGGGTTCACACTGGGGAGAGACCTTTTAAATGCCCAGACTGTAAGAAGTGCTATAAAAGCTCCAGCAAATTGATGATCCGTCAATGTGTTCACACTGGGGAGAGACCATTCATCTGCTCCATATGTGGGAAGGGATTCACTCAGTCATCCAATGTACTGACACATCAACGAATTCATACTGACAAGAGACCTCTTCAATGCCCAGATTGTGGGAAATATTATAAAGGTACTGGGGAACTGTTGAACCAACCACAAATGAGAGACCGTTCAGGCACTCACATTGTTGGTCTGGGTTCAGATGTTCATGACAACTCGCTGTACACGAGCAAGTTTATACTAGAGAGAGTTAAAAATCACACAACACCAGGTTATAGTCTAACAGGTTTAGTTGGAAGGACTAGCTTCAAAAGCTACTGCCTCCAATTAAACCTGTTGGACTATAACCTGATGTTGTGTGATTTTTAACTTTGTACACCCCAGTCCAACACTGGCGTCTCCAAATCATAATGGAGAGAGGCTGTTCACCTGCTCAGAGTTTGGAGGGGGATTCACTCAGATATCCACACTAGCGAGTTCACACGAAGAGAGATTGTTAGATTACTTACAGTGTGGAAACAGGCCCTTCGGCCCAACAAGTCCACACCGCCTCGCCGAAGCGCAACCCACCCATACCCCTATATTTACCCCTTACCTAACACTACGGGCAATTTAGCCTGGCCAATTCACCTGACCCGCACATCTTTGGACTGTAGGAGCACCCGGAGGAAACCCACGCAGATACGGGGAGAACGTGCAAACTCCACACAGTCAGTTGCCCGAGGCGGGAATTGAACCCGGGTCTCTGGCGCTGTGAGGCAGCAGTGCTAACCACTGTGCCACCATGCCGCCCACACGGTGTTTACTTGCTCCAAATGTGAGAAAGGATTTGCTCAGTAATCCGATCTGCTGACACACCAGCAGGAAGGAAAGAATAGATCAAAGTTCAATATCCTAGACAGGTAACTACAGTGATTGGATTTTAATCATGTCCAAAACTGAACGATGTTCATTGAGGTCTGTTTCTATTGATGTTGATAAACTCCAGCCCCAGTTACATGGGCTAATAATGTGGAGAAACACACAATGTATTGAGTCTTGTTAAATTTCTAACACATGCTGGTTCCGTTTGAAGGATTATCCCTGTTAGGTTTCGATGGGGAAGATGGTCGGGTAAGTTGGAGACCTGCTCCTGGATCTCGGATCAAAGAATGCGTACAGTATGGAGAGAAGCCATTCGGACCATTGAGTCTGCACTGACACTCTGAAGAGCATCGCACCCAGACTGAGCTCCTACACTATCACCGTAACCCCGCATTTTTACCATAGCTACAAGCCTGCACATCTCTAGCCACTATGTACAATTTAGGGTAGCTAATCTGCCCAACCTGTGACTGTGGGAGGAAGTTGGAGCACCTGGCCAAAACCCATGCAGATGTGGAGAACATGCGGACTCCACACACACACACACACACACACACACACACACATACACACAGTCACAAACTGGGGTCCCAGGTGCTGTGAGGCAGCTGTGCTGTCCCCAACCTGCTCTTGGTTAAAGCAGCAATTTGAAGATCTATGAAGTCTGGAGTCCGTGATGGGACACGCCAGCTGAACAGAAGAAGTCGCTGCAGGAGTGGGGTGGGCCTGGTGGCTCAGTGGTTAGCACTGCTGCCTCACAGCGCCAGGGACCCAGGTTCGATTCCAGCCTCGGGCGACTGTCTGTGTGGCGTTTGCGCCGGTTTCCTCAAACAATCCAAGGATGTGCAGGTTAGGTGAATTGGCCATGCTAAATTGCCCGTAGTGTTCAGGGATGTGCTGGCTAGATGGTTTAACCACTGGAAATGTGGGAATATGGGGATAGGGTAGGGGTTGATTAAAAGTATCTGCAAGGTCTAATTATGGAGAAAAGAATGATGGAGTTTTTATTAACACATTTCAGAATAATAGCAGTCTTTTGTTTGGGGAATACCAGATGTGAGTGTACCTTTGGGCTGTTGTGGTTGTGTCCCTGCCTCTGGGTCAGAAGGTTCAGCTTCAGGTTCGACTGTCCCAGAACTGTGCCTTAAACTGTCTCAAATTGATTGAAAAATATGTACAATATCAAATTGATGCAATAAAGTGATTGTGTTGGTGATTGTATCAATATTGTCATGTTGCAGTATTTCATTCCCCTGGAGAGTTCCATTATTTGTCATTTCTGCATATCTCAAAGCTTGCTTTTTCAGCTCCAAAATGAATCTGCCTTGTTAAAACTGAAGTTTCAACATGAAACAAAACTCACGATAAGACCATAGAATCTTGAAGTAGAATTATGCCATTCGGCCTATCGAATGCTCCACCATTTGATTCTGGCTGATATGTTTCTCAACCCCATTCTCCTGCCTTCTCCCTTTAATCAATAACCTTTCTATTATCTCTTAAATATGCCCAATGGCTTGGCCCCCATAGCCTATTGTGGCCATGAGTTTCACAGATTCACCACCTTCTGGCTGAAGAAATTTATGGTGACTCAGCGGTTAGCACCGCTGTCTCACAGCACTAGGGACCCAGGTTCAATTCCAGCCTTGGGCAACTGTCTGTGTGGCGTTTGCACATTCTCCCTGTGTCTGTGTGCGTTTCCTCCCACAAGATGTGTAGGTTAGGGTGGATTGGCTATGCTAAATTGCCCATAGTGTTCAGGGATATGTAGGTTGGGTGAATTGGCCGTGGGAAATAGATAGGGTAGGGGGCAAATCTGGGTTGGATGCTCTTCAGACAGTCAGCATGGACTTGCTGGACCGAATGACTGTAGGGATTCTTAAAATAAATGCTCCGTTATCTCAATTCTAAAGAGTTGTCCCTTCACTATGAGGCTGTACGCTCAGATCCTAGACTTTCGTAATAATGGAAATTTCTTCCCCACATCCACTCTATCTAAGCCTTTCAGTATTCTGCAAGGTTCAATCAAATCCCCTGCTCATCCTTCTAAACTCCATTGCATACAGACCCAGTGACCACTACTGCACCTCATATGACACACCTTTCATCCCTGGAATCATTCTTGCAAACCCTCAATGGACCCTCCAATGTCAGCACGTCCTTAGACACGGGGCCCAAACCTGCTGACAGTATTCAAATACGGCCTGACTAGAGCCTCAGTAGTACTCTGCTTTTGAATTCCAGCCCTCTGGAAATGAATGCTCGCATTGCATTTGCCTTCCTAACTGCTAATTGAAACTGTAACCTTAACAGAATCCTGTACTAGGACTCCTAAGTCCCTTTATGCTTCAGATGTCCGAAGTCTTTCCCCATTTAGAAAATAGTTTGTGCCTCTAGTCTTCCTACCAAAGTACATAACCTCTCTCTTTCCCACATTTTATTCCACCTGCTATTTTTCCCATTCTCCTAGCTTGTCCAATTCCTTCTGCAAACTCATTGCTTCTTCAACACTACCTGTTCCTCCACACAGACTATTTAAGAATACCATCTGAATAAAACCTTTGAGATTTAGTTTGCCACACTATTTTCCAAGAGATTATTATATATTTGAAAAGGAATTTCAGGTATTCTGTGAACATAGGACTGGGAGAAGGCCATTTTGCCTGTTGAACCTGCCCTGCCATTCAGTATTGTAGCTGATTGAATACATCATTGCCTGTATTCCCCCATCCCTTTGTCTGCGTGCGATCGGTTATCAGAAATCTATCACTTTCTACCTTAAACATACTTAAATACTGAGTTTCCACATCCCTCTATGGTAGAGAACTCCACAGGTTCACAACCCTCTGAGTAAAAAAGAATGCTACCCATCTTGGACGTAACGGTGGCACAGTGGTTAGCACTGCTGCCTCACAGCACCAGAGATCCAGGTTCAATTCTCGCCTCAGGCGACTAACTGTGTGGAGTTTGCATGTTGTCTGCGTGGGTTTCCTCCGGGTGCTCCGGTTTCCTCCCACAGTCCAAAGATGTGCGGGTCAGGTGAATCGGCCATGCTAAATTGCCCGTAGTGTTAGGTAAGGGGTAAACGTAAGGGTGTGGGTGGGTTGCGCTTCGGCGGGGCGGTGTGGACTTGTTGGGCCTAAGGGCCTGTTTCCACACTGTAATGTAATCTAATCTAATTGGCATCTCCCTTTTTATTAAATTGTGCCAAGTGGTTCTAGATTCCCAACCAGGGGAAACATCTTACCTTCATCTATCCTGTCCATACATTAAGCAGATAAGAGCTAGGAGCAGGAGTAGGCCATCCGGTCCATTGAGCCTGCTCCGCCATTCAATAAGATCATGGCTGATCTCTTCATGGACTCAGCTCCACTTACCCTTAAGTCCTTTACTGTTATAACTATCCTTGTCTTAAAAAAAACATTCAATGAGGAAGCCTCAACTACTTCACTGGGCAGAGAATTCCACAGATTCACAACCCTTTGGGTGAAGAAGTTCCTTCTCAATTCAGTCCTAAATCTGCTTCCCTTTCTTTTGAGGCTATGCCCCCTCGTTCATGGAAACTTTGTAAGTTTCAATGTGGTCATCTTTTTTTTATAAGAATACAGACCCACTTTTCACAATCTCTCTTCATAGGATGATCCTGCCATCCTGGGTCAAATCCAGTCAACCTTGGTTGCATTCCCACTCTGGCATTATTATCTTTCCTGGGATGAGATCAAACCTGCACACGATACTCCAGGTGCAGTTTAACCAAGCTGCTATTCAATTAAAGCACTATTCCTGGCTCAAATCCTTTTGCGATCCCAGTAGCTTGCTGCATGTTAGCCTTCAGTGACTTATTGACAAACACAACTGGATCTCTTTGTACATGAACACTTGCAACGTCTTACCATTTCTGAAATACTCGTACGCATCTATTTCTTCAAAGTGGATAACCTCACATTTTTGCAAATTACATTCCATCTTCCATGTTCTTGTCCATTCACTAAGCCTGCCCAAATTGTCCCGAAACCGCTTTCTATCTTCCTCACAACACACATTCTCAATTGGCTTTATAACACCTGAACACTTGGAAATGTTACATTTAATCCCAAGTTCCAAGTCATTGATACATGTTGTGAACAGCTGGGGCCCAAGAATTGATCCAAGTTAATCAAACATGATTTCTCATTAGCAGATCTATGCTGACTCTGCCCAATTAGATCATTATCACATCTATCCAGGTGTCTATTTATTTCAAAATTTATAATAGATTCTAGCATTTTCCCCATTGCTGATGTAATGCTAACAGGTCTGTAGTTGCTTGTCTTCTCTCCTGCTCCCTGAAGTAATGGAATCATGTTTGCTATGTTCCAATCTGTTTCTTCGTGCTTAACTAATTCCATTCATACATGTTTAGTGTACAAAACTTGCGATCTTAGTTTGCCTCCCAATCAGAAAATATGTCTCTTGTAAAATGTGAATGAGTCTCTCTTCAGATCTGTGTCGATTAATACAATATGAAATCTAAAACTGAGCTGTGCAGATATTCTCGGTTGAATTCTGTCTGCCAAACTGGATGATTTCAGTCAGCTTGACAATTAAACTGGCTTCAGCGCCCTGGATCCGGGAGGGGAAAACTTCAACACAGGACAGTGATGTGCTGGAGATTTCATATACCCAGATATGAAATAACATCATAACTGGGTTGGCTACTTCTGCAGACATGGTAAACACTGGTCCCCATTGAATTGTATCCCTTAGCTCCAGAAGTGTGTCATAACGTCTCTGAATAGGTTGATTTAAAAAATAATCTAGCCGTCATTCCTTTCAGGATGGTCAAGGAAAACAACACACTGTCACCTGTGTGAACCAAAATGTGAGTGTCATTGCTGCCTGTAGCAGAGAAAGAGACAGAGCTACAGCAATGTGCGACTCTCAACTGCCCTCTGAAGTGACTTGGTAATTCAGTTGTATCAATTGCAATGAAGTCTCAACAAAGCAATGAAACCGGTTGGACAACCGGTTTCAGCACTGCAAATGGTAACGGAAAAAACAGCCCGGTCTATCCTGCAAAGTCCTCTGTATTAATATCTGGGGCAGGGAGGTGCTAGTGCCAAACTGGGGGGGACTGTCCCACAGACTAGTCAAACAACAACAGCCTGACATTGTCCGTAAGGTATGATTCCACAAGTATGACTACGTCCCAGGCATCACTATCACCATCCCTGAAGATGTCCGGTCCCACCAGCAGGACAGATCCAGGAGAGGTGGTGTCACAGTGGGATACAGACAGGAGGGAATTGCTCTGACAGCCCTCAACATTGACCCTGTTAAGTCTCGGGGCATCAGGTTAAACAAACACATGGAAACTCAGCTGTTGAATCACTACATATTGAACAACACTTGGAGGAAGCACTGAGCATGGCAAGGGTGCAAAATGTATTCAGGTTGGGGGGATTTCAATGTCCACCACCAAGAGTAGTTCGGCAGCAGCATTATTGAGCTGCTAGACTGGGTCTGCAGTAGGTGGGGAGGGAAAACACACTTGACCTCATCCTCACTGCGTATGTCCATGACAGTATCGGTAAGAGTGACCACCACCTTCCTTGTGGAGATAACAATTAGCCTTCACATTGAGAATATGCGCCATTGTGTTGTAACGCATTATCACTGTGCTAAATGGGTGTAGATCTGCACAGATCATTGAAGGTAGCAGGACAGGTTGGGAGACTAGTTCATAAAGCGTACAATGCTCTCAGCTTTATTAATAGCGCACAGAGGGATCCAAGATGGTGGCGACCCAGCAAGACTGAGTCTATAGTGCTCTTCCCAAGACTTGGGTACAGTGGGTCACCCACCCCCTACCACGCTCACCAAATCATTTATAATAGTTGTGTAATTTAATTAGTTGTGTAATATTACATTTAAACAATTTAATCCTAAGTAAAAATAACTAAAGGGAAGGGAGCCCGCAGCTCTCAGCAAGCAGGAACCCCTCCCCCACCCTCTCCAGCTGCAGCAGAGGCGTCCACAGCCGCCCCGGGGGACTTACCTACAATGACAAGCCTCGCAGAAATGATTTCCAAGCTGGATTCGAAGATCGATGCCTTTATTGCAGAATCCAGAAATCATTGGGATTCGCTCTCGGCCGCGCTGCAGAAGCACGACCGAGAAATCCAAGAAATCGAGCGCCGAGTCGGAGGGGCGGAGTTAAAGGCCGCGACCTCCGAAACTAC
>NC_057754.1:9673699-9717771 GCF_004010195.1 Chiloscyllium plagiosum
GTTCCTTTATCTGGAATCATAGGTGGCCCCTCATTAAGCTGAAGAAGCTACAGCTTCCACAGGCAAGGGGTGGATTGGACTTCCCAGATTTTAGGAAATATCAATTAAGTTCCCTATTAAGTTATATAGCTGATTGGGTCTTGTCTGATCCACAATCAATCTGGTTGGACATCGAGGCTTCTCAAGTAAAATACCCACTTATTAACCTTTTATTCTCAGACAAGAGGAAAATCATTACAGATCACTGTAAAAACCCTATTATACTAAATACAATCAAGGCTTGGAATATAATGCGGCAAAATGAGGGTAATTCACATAAAACATCCCCCTATGCACCGATAGTGGGAGCATGGGGATTCCAACCGGGGTTATCAGATGCCACTTTTAAACTCTGGAGAGCCAGGGGTATCTCATGTCTTGGGGATTTATTTAAAGATGGGGTCCTGATGTCTTTTGAACAGCTGCGTCTGAAATTCGGATTACCTAATGGAGACCTCTTTCGATATTTCCAAATTCGAGATTATGTACAGAAGAAGACTACGTTATTAGATAGTCTTTATAAATCAGATAGAGAATGTAGAGTGCTACGACCAATGTGGGTATCTTCCGTCAGTACTATTTATCATTTACTACATGATGAAGTATCGGGAGATATGGATAATCTGCTTAAAACATGGGATCAGGATTTGGGACTAGAAATCTCTATAGAAACGTGGAATGATATTTGGGAAAATGCTAGAAGAATTACTATCTGTAACAGAACCCAGGCTATCCAGCTGAAGATACTTCATAGGGCCCATATAGCACCGGTTCAATTGGCAAAATTTAAGGCAGGAGCATCTCCAATGTGTCCCTAATGCAAAATAGAGGTGGGCACTCTTGTACATTGCCTATGGACCTGTCATAAGATCCGTAGATATTGGACTAAAGTAGCAAGTACCCTGGCAGAAATTTTAGGAACAGAAATTAAAGTGGACCTTGTATTTCTCCTCTTGGGCTTTTCGAACTTTCCCTCCCTGGACACGTACGGGAAGAGACTATTTTCTTTTCTATTCTTTCTTTCTGTGCAAGGAAAAATATTTTGGTGAACTGGGAGGCTGAGGGCCCCCCAGACTTTCAAATTGGCACAGATTAATTATGGAATGTATTCCCCTTGACTTCCTTACAAATATGGTGCACCGAAAGACCAAATTATTTTATAAAATATGGCAGCCCTTCTTGAATTACATAAATACAGATATTTCGGCTATCCTAACAAGGGCTTTTATTTAATTGAGATTACAAACCTGGCTGGTCCGGGGCCCCTCGGGGGAGGAATCCCGCACGAATACGGGTTTTATTACATCTGATGTTAACACATTCCGAGCATGTAAGAGACTTAAATATACACTCTGGTTAGTCGTAGGTTAGATTAGTAGATAGTTGAGTTTTGTTTGTTTTTTTTCTTTTTTCAGGTTTTTTTTTGTTTTGTTTTTTTGTTAAATTTTGGCTATTGTATATTTGAGCTAATTGTATATCAATGTTTATATCTGAGAGTTTTGTTTATTTTTGTAAACTTGTAAAAATGTTAAATTTCTAATAAAAATATCTATATAAAAAAAAGCGCACAGAGCACAAGAACAAGGCGATGTTGAATGTGAGTGTGACGCTTGTTAGACGTCAGCTGGAATATTTTGCGCAATGTGGGCATCACATTATAATTGAGATGGGAATGCACTGCAGATAGTGCAGAAGGAATTTACACAAATGGCCTCAGGAATGAAAATCTTAAGTAATGAGAATAGGTCTAAGAAGAAAAGTCTGAGAGGAGATTTTATAGCGGTTTTCAAAATCATGAGACAGATCAGAATAAACTGTCCTGCTCGTAAAAGGGACAAAAATGAGAGGGAATAGTGAGACAGTCTACAGCCTTAAAACTTGTGTTTAAACATTTAGCTTAAAATATAATGCTGAATTATACAGCACATTTACGACACTAGGAAATAGACAGGCAGAAAGGCTCAGAAAAAGGGGGGAACTCAAGGAATGCAGAAGATAGGGACATCTGGGCTCACCAAGTGATAACAGGATGCTGTAAGACAATTAAGAACATTTGCCTCAGCATCGGTGAATCTGTGTGAACAGGACACCAAGTGATAACATTCACAGCCCTTCCCTTGTGAAATTAAGGACAGTGTTCGATTCTGACCCTGAAACAAAACTCAGTACTATCAAAAGCTTTGTAATTAATGGTCAGATGCTGCCAATTATAATGGATTCTTATTACCCCCTTGCAAGCGGGACAGACATAGAGAGAAAAAAAAATCTTTGCTGTTACAGGACCCTGACTTGAGAGTTCAAAAGGACACGAGAGAGAGAGACCATTTTAGTACTGAGGCTGTTGGAGCCAGTAGAAAATTAACACTTAGTGCTTATCTGCTATGGATTGAATTTAATTGCATTTTGGGACTTTATGATGATACTGAGTAGCCATTACCGGTTACTAAATACAAAACTTAGTACTGAGGCTGTTGGAGCCAGTAGAAAATTAACACTTAGTGCTTATCTGCTATGGATTGAATTTAATTGCATTTTGGACTTTATGATGATACTGAGTAGCCATTACCGGTTACTAAATACAAAACTCTGTAAAAGGTAATATTCGTGAAGATTTAACTTACTTGCTGTTCTTGCAGACCACTCCATAGACCTTACAGACTGCCCCACTGTCAATTTTAACTAATCAGATCTTATTTAAATTTGAATCACAACCTTGAAAAGAAAGCATGTTTAATTCAAAGACTAATGAGTTAGTTTATATGCAACCTTATGGTAACATCTCAGCCTCAGGTACAGAGTGATTCAGTGCTTAAAGAGCAGGAGTCTGCTCCTAGCGTAGAAATTATTCTAAGCGTAACATTGAAGAGATTCTGGTACAATATGTCAGGAAGCTATTTTATGATCAAAAGTTTTGTAAAACAATTGTATCTGATAAGGGAATATCAAGAGGTTCTTCATCCTCAAAGCTATTCAGGAGGCGAGAGAGAGGTGGGGAAAACTGTCCCAACTCCAGGAAAGTATGCAGAACCTGCTCCTGCTGCAGACAATGGGGGTCGATGTCACGGAGGACCTCAAGGAGGTGAAGGTCCAGCAAGCCTCGCTCTTAGCCTCAGAGGCCTCCAAGATAATCTTCCAGTCCAGGGTCTGCTCACGTTTTTCTTCCAGAAAGAGCTCCGTGCTCAGTAGCCTGAAGGAAGAAGATAGCTTGGTAACGTCATCTCAGGCTGACACCATGAGGATCAGCAAATTCTTCAATGCCAGTCTGTCTGACTCGAAGCCAACTGACAGCGTGGCCTCCCAGTCATTCCTGTCCTCTATCACGGAGGTCTTAGATGACAGAACACGGGAGAGGCTGGACCAGCCACTATCTCTGGACAAGCTGACCAAGGCCCTCGAGTCCTTCGAAAAGAATAAAACTCCCGGAAGCGACGGCTTACCGGTCGAGCTCTATTCTGTTCTATGGGACTTGCTTGGCCAGGACCTGTTGGAGACGTATGTCAGTATGCTTCGGGCAGGTACCATGAGCGAATCCATGATGAAAGGCATCATCACCTTCATCTACAAGCAGAAGGGGGACAGGGAGGAAATCTGAAATTGGAGACCAATCTCACTATTAAATGCAGATTACAAAATCTTGGCAAAGGTCAACACCAACCGGGTCAGGTCAGCTTTGGGATCGGTGATCCATCCTGACCAAACCTGTGCTGTGCCGGGCAGGAAGATCGCTGAGAGTCTCGCACTCCTCAGGGATACGATTGCCTACAGGCAGGACAGGGGGTTGGACACCTGCCACATCAGCCTGGACCATGGAAAGCCTTTGACAGGATATTACACACGTACATGAGAGATGTCCTCTCCTAAATGGGCTTTCGGGAGGGAATCTGTAATTGGATCCGACTGCTCTACACCAACAGTGTCAGTGCAGTCTTAATCAATGAGTGGGAATCAGATAGCTTCCCAGTCAGATCTGGAGTCAGGCAGGGCTGCCCTCTCTCTCCCGCCTTGTTTGTGTGCTGCATAGAGCCATTTGCCAAGTCCATCAGGAAGGATGTGAGCCTGAGATGCGTGATTATTCCTGGCAGCGGGGGCCTACAGGTTAAGGCCTCCCTGTACATATAGTGTCCTTGACACCCTTCAGGAAAAGGAGAGGGCGGATCCTGTCAAGCGGTTCCCTGAGCAGACTGTCAAAGTCATTTGGCAGAATGCCTCATCGCCAGAACTTCCAAACAAAGACATGAGCCTGTGAGATCCTTTATGCAGGCCTGGACTCTCTGCCGCACCACACACAGCCCTCGAAGCGGCTGTGGAGGGGACAAGACTGTCACATGCCTCTTTCTGGAATGTGCCTACGCATAGGAAGTCTGGAGACGAATGCAGTGGTGTTTGTCAAAGTTTCGTCTCGAGCAGCTCCGTGACACGGGACTCCGTGCTCTACGGTCTGTGCCCCGGGACACACACCAAGACGAACATCAACTGTGCCTGGAGGATCATCAACTCGGTCAAAGACGCTCTTTGGTCTGTATAAAACCTATTGATCTTCCAGCTGAAGGAGCTGACCCCGACTGAGTGTTGCGGACTGGCACATTCCAAGGTCCAGGACTATGTGTTGAGGGACGTGCTGATGCTTGGGGCAGCTGCCGCCAAGGCGCGGTGGGGAAAGACCACCGTGTAAGGTCTGCCTGCCTAAGAAGAACAGGGGGCCCACTCAGAAATAGGGCCCCGCTGATACCTCAGCTAAATATCTTGATGGTCAATGTATAGACTTGTACATACGAATGATTAATTCCGATCTCTATATGTAAAGAAATGCAATGTGTGCATAAGAATGGCACAACCAATTGTATAGATATCAAAATAATTTTATGAATAAAATATTATTGAAATTTAATAAAATCTACTGCCTGCAGGATTTCCCCAGTCTGGGCTATTTTGATGTGACCTTCAGGAGTGTGAAGCAGGGCGAGCAGCTCCTGAAGGTTTTCAAGGAGAAGGAAGAGGAGTCACTGTTCTCCATCTTGTCTGTGGTCCTGTTGTGTGTGCTCCCAGCACAGAGGAGTTGGGTTGTCATCATCCATATGTACAACCCCCATGTCCCAGCAGCTGATGTCCTGACCTTTCTGGGATGGTAAGTACAGGTCGAAGGAGACAGCAACTGATGTGGTCGACCCTTTCAGAATCCGGACCAGCAAGTGGCTGGTCGCGGTGGATGCCAGCAGGAACATCCTCCACCCACCCTCCAGCTTCGCAATCCGAGGGAGCAGAGGTTACCTGACTTACACAGGGCAGCCGAAAGTGTGCCGAACCTGCGGGAGGTCAGGCCACATGGCGGCGGATCTTCAGGAACTGTAAGCAGGAGGGTCACCTGACCAAGAACTGCAAAGAGGCGAAGAACTGTAACCTGTGTGGAGAGACGGGCCACATGTACAAGGCCTGCCCAAGACGAGGGGGGCAGCCACTTACGCGCAGATGGCCGGAGGTGGCAAAGGTGAGCCATGGACCCCCAAAGACCAGCAAGGTCCAACCAGACAGCAGGGAAATGGAGTCTGGGGGTACCTAGAAGGAAGGACAGGGTGGAGCGGAGCAGACGGCAGCCAGCGGAGAGGTACACCAGTCGGCCCAAGCTCCAGCGGGACGGATGGAGGCAATGGAGGAGGAGGTAACCAAGGAGGTAAGGGAGTGGATACCTGTGACAAACAGGAAAAGGAAAATCTGCCAGGTCCCCAAAGCCTCCCAGCAAAGGGGGAAACAGCAGCTGCACGAGGAGGATACAAACAGCTCTTCAGATGGTGAAGGTGGGTGCAAGGAGGGTCGTCACCTTAAGAAGAGGCAGAGCATTGAGGGGAGAAAGGAGGGTAGCACCCTCCAACCAGGAAGCGAAGCACCCTCTGAGGGGGCTGGTAAAGGCAACCCCCCCAACCACTGAGAACCAGGAGATACCCACTACACCACAGCTCCAGGTAACTGGGAACCGCGAACCTTTGGCAGCCCCACTGTCAGACACAGAACTGGATTGTGCGGACCCTGGTCCCGACCTGCTGACACCAGAGCGGGGAAATGACCCCCAGCGAGGAGCTGGACAGCTACCTCAGCTCTGTGAGGGTCCAGCAATTCGCCTTCACTATGGGGATGCAGACAGCTGCCCCAGAGACAGGACCATTGACAAACGGACAGTGATAACTTTGTAAACTGTAAAATGGGCGTTAAAATTGCAAGGATTAAGATGCGTAGCGTTAAATCTTCTACGTGATGTGTTTCTACATTGGCCTTCCTAGCCAGCGTTAAAGCTGATGTCCCGTTTCTGCAGGAGTGTGGGATACCGCACCTGAGCAGTTACAGGAGGTGGTCGAGCTTGTGGGCCCATGGGCCGTCAGTTTGGTCGGGGGGGCAATGATAACCACTCCTCCGGCCTAGGTATCCTGCTGTGAGGAGGCAGCTTCACCATCTCCAAGGTTAAGGAGGTGGTGGGCGGGCGCCTCCTCATCACCGACGTCATGTACAGGAATGCTCCCCTGAGACTGATTAATGTGTACGCCCCAGTGGGTCAGAGGGAACGTCTGGCCATCCTGCAGCAGCTTCCACTGTTGCTGGCTACATCCAGGCCGGTCATTCTGTATCATTGATGCAGATGGACGATCCGGCGGGGGGGACAGTAAACTGGACGCCACATCCAGAGTTCTGATGGAAACTGTCAAAAATGCCAAGCTGCATGACATCTTCAGCACCCCTGCAGACGGAGCGCAGAGTAGATACACCTGGTCATGGGCAGACAGGTCTATCCGCTCAAGGATAGATTACCTGTTTGTGTCCCAAACGCTCTCGGTCAGATCCACCGACGTCAAGCCGGTGTTCTTCTCCGACCACTGCCTCCTGCTGGCCAACTGTCACCTACAGGACGAGCAGCGGGCTGCTAAGGGAACGTGGAAGCTGAACACAAAGCTGTTGACCCTGGGAAACATTGAGGAGCTCAAGAGGGACTACGCAGGTTGGAGAACCATGAAGCCCCTCTTTGAGTCTCCAGCGGACTAGTAGGAAACGGTTAAAGGGAACATCAAGAGGTTCTTCATCCTCAAAGGTGTTCAGGAGGCGAGAGAGAGGCAGGGAAAACTGTCCTAACTCCAGGAAAGTATGCAGAACCTGCTCCTGCTGCAGACGATGGGGGTGGATGTCATGGAGAACCTCCAGGAGGTGAAGGGCCAGCACGCCTCGCTCTTTGCCTCAGAGGCCTCCAAGATAATCTTCCGGTCCAGGGTCCGCTCGGTGGAGCAGGACGAGATGTGCTCACGTTTCTTCTTCCAGAAGGTGCACAAGGAGAACTCCGCGCTCAGCAGCCTGAAGGAAAAAGATGTGTTGTTAACGTCATCTCAGACTGACATCATGAGGATTAGCAAATCCTTCTATGCCAGTCTGTATGACTCGAAGCCAACTGACAGCGCGGCCTCCCAGTTGTTCCTGTCCTCTATCACGGAGGTCTTAGACATCAGAACACGGGAGAGGCTAAACCAGCTGCTATCTCTGGAGGAGCTGACCAAAGCCTTCGAAAAGAATAGAACTCCCAAAAACAACGGCTTACCAGTCGAGTCCATTTCTGCTGTGTGGGACTTGATTGGCCAGGACCTGCTGGAGGTGTATGTCAGTATGCTTCTGGCAGGTACCATGAGCGAATCCATGAGGAAAGGCATCATCACCCTCATCTACAAGCAGAAGGGGGACAGGGAGGAAATTAGAAATTGGCAACCAATCTCGCTGCTAACTGTAGATTACAGAATCTTGTCAAAGGTCATCGCCAACTGGGTCAGGTCAGCTTTGGGATTGGTGATCCATCCTGACCAAACCTGCGCTGTACTGGGCAGGAAGATCGCTGAGAGTCTCGCACTCCTCAGGGATACGATCGTCTACGTGCAGGACAGGGGGCTGGACACCTGCCTCATCAGCCTGGACCAGGAGAAAGCCTTTGACAGGATATGTCCTCTCCTAAATGGGCTTTGGGGAGGGAATCTGTAATTGGATCCGACTGCTCTACACCAATATTGTCAGTGCAGTCTCAATCAATGGGTGAGAATCAGAAAGCTTTCCAATCAGATCTGGAGTCAGGCAGGGCTGCCCTCTCTCTCCTGCCTTGTTTGTGTGCTGCATAGAGCCATTTGCCGAGCCCATCAGGAACGATGTGAGCCTGAGTGGGGTGACTATTCCTGGCAGCTGGGGCCTGCAGGTTAAGGCCTCCCTGTACATGGATGACGTCGCCGTTTTCTGCTCGGATCCGCTGTCCATGCGCAGACTCATGTGCATATGTGACCAGTTCGAACGGGCCTCGGGGGCCAAGGTAAACCGAGGCAAGAGCGAGGCCATGCTCTTTGGGAATTGGGCTGACCAATCCTCCATCCCCTTCACCATCAGGACTGACCACCTGAAGGTGCTGGGTATTTGGTTCGGAGGGGCTGGGGCATGCGCTAAGTCTAGGGAGGAGTGTATCAGTAAAGTGAGGCAGAAACTGGGCAGTTGGAAGCAACGGTCACTCTCCATCACGTGAAAAAACCTGGTCATCAGGTGTGAGGCACTGTCATTGCTATTATACATGGCACAGGTCTGGCCTATTCCCAGAACCTGTGCTGCTGCAGTCACCCGGGCCATCTTACATTTTATGTGGAGATCAAAGATGGACCGGGTCCAAAGGGACTCGATGTACAAAGCTCTGTGCAATGTGTGAGGCACTGTCATTGCTGTTATACGTGGCACAGGTCTGGCCTATTCCCAGAACCTGTGCCGTCGCAGTCACTCGGGCCATCTTACATTTTATGTGGAGATCAAAGATGGACTGGGTCCAAAGGGACTCGATGTACAAAGCTCTGTGCAATGGCCATCAAGCTGTGCGTGGATCCCTGGTATGCAAACACCAAGTGTCACTATGTACTGAGGTTCTACCTGTCCCCGGTGTTGCGAAGGATGGGCCTGGCCTCGCTGCCGCGGAACGCTCCAAGTAGTTGGACTGTTCCATATCACCTGTCCTTCGTGGAGAAGTTTATGAAGAAAAACACCTTTGACCACAAATCCATCAGGAAGTGGTCAGCACGTAGTGTCCTTGAGACCCTTCGGGAAAAGGAGAGGGCGGATCCTATCGAGCGGTTCCCTGAGCAGACTGTCAAAGCCATTTGGCAGAATGCCTCATCACCAGAACTTGCCAACAAGCACCAAGACATGGCTTGGCTGGTGGTGAGAAGGGCTCTGCCTGTGAGATCCTTTATGCAGGCCCGGACTCTCTGTCGCTCCGCACGCTGCCCTCGAAGCGGCTGTGGAGGGGATGAGACTGTCACACACCTCCTTCTGGAATGTGCCTACGCAAATGAAGTCTGGAGACGAATGCAGTGGTGTTTGTCGAAGTTAGTCCCGAGCAGCTCCATGACACTGGACTCCGTGCTCTACGGCCTGTTCCCTGGGACGCACACCGAGCCGAACATCAACTGTGCCTGCAGGATCATCAACTCGGTCAAAGACTCTCTTTGGTCTGCCCAAAACCTGTTGATCTTCCAGCTGAAGGAGTTGACCCCAACTGAGTGTTGCAGAATGGCACATTCCAAGTTCCAGGACTACGTGTTGAGGAACACGCTGAAGCTCGGGGCAGCTGCCGCTAAGGCGCGGTGGGGAAAGACGACTGTGTAAGGTCTGCCTGCTTAAGAACAGGGGGCCCACTCAGAAATCGGGCTCCGCTGACAAGTCAGCTGAACACCTGGATGGTTAACGTACAGACTTGTACATACAAATGACTCAGTCTGATCTCTGTATGTAAAGATGTGCAATGGCATCACCCACTGTACAGATTTCAAAAGAGTTTTATGAATAAAGTATATGTTTGGAATTAAAAGAATTGTATCTGACATGTGAGCTGTGCAACGTTACCTTATGAACTCTCCAATTAGCTCAGACTTTATGATAAGAGTTTATCTCACTAGCAGGCGCCTAACTCAACTGGGTATGTTTTTCCCACCTGATGAATGGCTTAGGGTCTGTTGGAATGATTAATCAAGTGTGCACAGACCTGTCAATTACGAATTATTGTCTTTCATTGTCTAATTAAGAACAGGCAATGTTTTTTAAATTATTGTATATAAAGTAAGCCAATGTGTATCACTACATCAGATCAGCTTGCTGGGGCACTTGAAGAGCTGGTACCCTACTCTCCTAGGTTATTAGAACCTAGTTAGTTTAGCTTGTGTTATATTGCAACAGTGATGCTATTAGTGAATAAAGGGGATGGCTAAAATTAAACTAAACTGTCCGTAAGAGGGTTTTATTCCAAACTTCCAAAGAGTACGATCTCCGGGATGAACCAAGAGAGAGGCTTTACAGGTCTGAGTCCACGGGGATTCCCTCAAATCTCCACTTTAACAATAGAGTTAAAGTGACGTGCAAATAAAAGCTCAAGCAATGTCGGAAAAAAACTTTTTCACGCAGTGAGTCTTTATAGAGTATGGAATGCACTACGTGGAAATGTGGTGGAGGTAGGCTCAATTCAAGAGAACATTGGATGGTTATTTGAAGTAGTGTTCAAAGGTTTGGAGAAAAATCACTTGGCCTGTGGTAATGATGTTTCTCTCAAGAGACAGTGCAGGCACAATGGGCTGAATTTATTGAGAGGCGCAACAATTCTGAGAGTTTGAGACAAGACGGTGTTTGGAGGTGGGGTAGTAGTTTTCAAGAATATTGCAGTCAGGTGTATACATTTTGAGCAGATGGTGATGACAGCAGATTTGAGGAGGAGAGACAGTATTTGAAAAGAGAGAGATCTTTGAACAAAGTAACGGACATGAGAACGTTGGGGGGGGGGGGGGGGGGAAATCAGGCATTTCGTAGTAATAGGGTCAATGGACCAGGAGGTGGGACTGATGAACATGAGCGGTACAGAGAGTGTGTGATGAGACAGAGGAGAAAGCTGTGGATTCAAGGCTCAGGCAAACAAGATGTATCTAGGTACTTTGCTGCCAATGATGAGTGGAAAGCAGGGAGGCAGCCGGTTAGATAATGTTAATCTTAGTGACAAAAGAGGTTGCAGAAGCTCCCTTACACGTGTTGTTGGAGGTGAAGATGAAGGAGACAGGAGAGTGACGTCCCATCAAAAGGAACTTACTTCTATTAGCAATGTTTAAAAGACTTGACAGACTGTGTTCATGACAAAGCTGATTTATTTGACTTTTATCCAGAATATTAATGCTTATGACTGGGCAGAAGTTTATTAGTATCAGCAGGAACCCAATGAACTTGGTCCTGTCCTTGATCTGATTAACAGCAGAATCTCATCACTGTAGTTATTTATGAACTCGCTGGTGTCTAACCAAGGTGGATGACTTAGTAAATCCCATTCCACACTCAAAGCAGCTGAATGGCCTCTCCCCAGTGTGAACTCGCTTATGCTCCAGTCGACTGGATGAAGTTGCGAATCCCTTTCCACACAAGGAGCAGGAGTACGGCTTCTCCTGAGTGTGTACTCGCTGGTGTCTCAGCAGGCTGCAAGACTGAGTAAACGTGTTCCCACACTGCAAGCAGGTGAATGGTCTCTCCCCAGTGTGAACTCGCTGGTGTCTCAGCAAGCTGAATGACTGAGTGAAACCCTTCCCACAATCGGAGCAGGTGAATGGCTTCTCAGCGCTGTGAACCTGCTGGTGTTTCTGCAGGTTGGGGAACTGAGCGAATCCTTTCCCACACTCAGAGCAGATGAACGGTCTCTCCCCAGTGTGAACTCGCTGGTGTACAGTGAGGTGAGATGATCGTCTGAACCCAGACCCACACTGAGAGCACCTGAAAGGTCTGTCATCAATGTGAACACCTTGATGGCGAATCAGTTCCCCAGAGCTTTTATAGCACTTCCCACAGTCTGGACATTTGAAAGGTCTCTCGTCAGTGTGAACTCTCTGGTGTGTCAGTAGGTTGGATGACAGAGTGAATCCCTTGCCACACTCTGGGCAGGTAAATGGCCTCTCTCCAGTGTGACTGCGTCGATGAATTTCCAACTGAGATGGGGATCTGTATCCCTTCCCACAGTCTTCGCATTTCCATGGTTTCTTCCCAGTGTGACTGCACTTGTGTCTCGACAGGCCAGACGATTGACTGAAGCCTTGTCCGCACGCACGACACATGTATCGTTTCTCCTCACTGAGAACAGTGCTTTTACCTTCCATGTTCACAGTCCAATGTTATTCAGGTGGGACAAATTGGACAATTCCATCAGATCGAGATGTGATTTTGGGTTTCAGTTTTCCGATTTCAAATCCTCCTGTTCTAATTCCCTGGGAAATTGATTTGAAACAGAAAAAAAGGGAATGAGAGAAATCCCAAACAAATGCAGGTTATGAACTTGATCTGGATGAATCTAGTAACTTATGGGGCTGGCATGAGTAAACTATAAACCATATGAACCTCAAGACTGTCATAAAAATCCAACTGGCTCACTACTGACCTTCAGGGAATGGATACTAGCCACACTGCCTTGGCTTACACATGGCTCTGGTCTCTACATAAGTCGAAAGAGACCGAGGTGTTCCACACAGCTACAACGTGACCAGGACTTTGACAGAAAATCCCAAACAACCTCCATCCCTGAGAAACACTACAGCAGCAGGCAGATGTGAACTCCATCAGCTACAAGTTCCTCTCCACACACTTCCTGACTTGGCCGAAGTGCAGAAAGAATGAGAAGAAATCTCCATTAGAAAGACTGAAGCTACTATTTCAGTCTCTGCTACAAAGGCCAGTTCTGAATACACCCTCCAAGCATCTGAGGCTGAACTGAATTGTCAAAGTCATGCTGAAATATTTCAATCCAAGTTGAGCTTCCCACCACAAATCTACATCATCTAAATTACTTTGCTCTTCAGTGGTGGAGTCAGGGAGAGTGCCAGTGAACTCAAACATTGCTAAAGAACTACCCCTGTTTAAGAAGGGAGGGAGATTGAAGACAAGAAACATAGGCTGGTTAACATGACCTGGGTCGTTGGTAACACTTTACAGTTCTTTATTAAGGATGAGATTATAGAGTACTTGGAAGTGCATGATAAAATAGGGCTGAGTCAGCGTGGCTTCGTCAAGAGTAGGTCATGCTTGACAAAGCTGTTACAACTTTTTGAGGAGGGAACAAGCAATGAAAAGCCAGTGGGCATGATTTATTTGGATTTCCAGAAAGCCTTTGACAAGGTGCTGCACAGGAGGCTGCTAAAAAAGATCAGAGCCCGTGGTATTAGGGGAAAGGTATTGGCATGGATAGAGGATTTACTGACTGGTAGAAAGTAGAGTCGGAACAAAGTGGTGTTTTTCAGGATGGCAGCCAGTGACTAATGGAGTTCTGAATGGGTCCATTTTGGGACCACAAGTATTCACGTTATATATTAACAATCTGGATGAAGGAACTGAAGGAATTGTTGCTATGGTTGCAGATGACAAAAAGATAGGTGGAGGGATGGCGTTGAGGGAGCAAGGAGGCTGCAGAATGACTGGATCAGGCTACGAGAGTGGGCAATGAAGTGGCAGATGGAATATAAAGTGGGTAAGTGTGAGGTTCTGCATTTGGTAGGTAGAATAGAGGCATAGACTATTTTGTAAAAGGGGAAAGGCTTCAGAAATCTGAAGCACGATGAGACTTGGGAGTCTTAGTTCAGAACTCTCTTCAGGTTAAAACGCAAATTCATTAGGAAGGCAAATGCAACGTTCGCATTCATTTCAAGACAGCTGGAATACAAGAGTCGAGAGTGTGATGCTGGAAAAGATTTTCCTGCTACTCAGATGCTGCCTAACCTGAAGTGCTTTTCCAGCACCACACTCTCGACTCTGATCTCCAGTATTTGCAGTCCTCACTTTGTACTGGCTGGAATACAAGAGCAGAGATGTACTGCTGAGGCCATATAAGGCTCTGGTTATACCGCATTTGGAATATTGGGGGCAGTTTTGGGCCTCATATCTAAGGGAAGATGTAGTAGCCTTGAAGGATGTCCAGGGTGAAAGGTTTGTCATTTGAGGAGCATTTGAGGACTCTGGTTCTTTACTCAATGGAGTTTAGAAAGACGATAGAGGATTTTATTGAAACTTACAGAATACTGAGAGGCCTGGAGACAGTGGATGTAAGACAGGCTATAACTCAAGGGCACTGCCTCAGATGAAGTAGAGAACCCTTTAGAATTGAGATAAGAAGGAACTTCTTCATCTAGAAGGTGGTTAATCTTTGGAACTAATTGTGATAAATGGCAGTGGAGGCAAAACAATTTAGTGTATTTCAGATGTACGTTCTCGATTAGTAAGGTGATCAAGGGTCACAGGGACAAGGCAAGAGAAGAGGGTTGAGAAACATAGAAGCTATGGTGAAATGGCAGAGCAGACCTGGTGGGCTGATTGGACTAATTCAGCCCCTGCATCTTATGGTCTTAATAAAAACAGAAAATGCTGGAAAACCCAGCAGGTAAGGTAGCATCAATGGACAGAAAGATTGTATAGGTTTCCATTCAGGTGACCCTCCCTCAGAAATGAGGAAAGAGAATTGAGTGTGTGAAAGTCAAAGGGGGTGCAGGGGAATAGGGGGAGGAAACAAAACAGCAAATCTGTGATCAGGCAGATCCACCTCAGTAACGTCAGCCAACTTTCCTTCCGTCTCAGCTGTTTCTCAAACTCTCATCAATTCCTTCTTACTCTCTAGACTTGATGATCCTAACACCTTCCTATCCAGTTTTCCATAATGAATCTCTATCAACTTGGGACCATACAATCTCTGCTGTGTTCTTCCTCACCCCATGTCCCCTCTATCCATTGTTCCTTAACTCTGCCTATTGATCTGCAAAGGCTCCTGGTTAAGCACTCCTCAATATTAAAATTTACCTCTAAAATATAACAAAGAACTTCGGATACTGGAGATCTGAAACAAAAATAGAAGATGCTGGAGAAACTCAGCAGATCTGAGTCTTCAAAGAGTTGATCGTGAAGTATTAACTCTGCTTTCTTGCCACAGTTTCTCCAGCAATTTCTAAATTTGTTTAAAATTCACCTCCCTGTCATAATTTCTCCACAGTCTTTTCCTTTTCATTTTGAGGTTCAAATTTTTCTCCACAGACGACCTGCAATCCTTCCACATTCAGAAGCTGTTTGTATTCATGTTCTGATTAATCGACGATTTCAGATCTTGATCTGGGGTTCTTCATTTGAGTACCCCATTGAGAAAACTTTCCCTTCTAACCTCCTGTAGAAGGAGTCCTCCAGAGGTGGGCACCATGGGAGATACAGTGCTTTATTTCCCCCTCTGGTTACATTTTGAGTTAGTCCCTTCCCTTCCTCCCTACCACCATTTCACTTTTGATGGCTTGCATTGCCCGTAATGGGATAAGCCCCATCGGGTTCCCTGATGTCCTGCAGGGGAGAGGATCTGGCCACCTTTACCTGCTGTGGCCCACATGGCAGACCACAATCTCCAGCTATTGTGCTGTCATTCTCTTCCTGCCCGTGCAGGGCCGCGCATGCGCTTCACCGCCCTGCCCCCAACAAAGATGGCGGCGGTGGGCCAAGGACCTTCCACCGGGGAAACGCGACTGCCGGTCCAGGGTTAACCCCGGCACCAGTCGTTCTTTATTCGGGGCCATAGAGTATCACCGCGTGTTTATGAAGCCTGCATGCTTACAACGCCATCTGTATTATCCTCGTACAATCGGTTTCAGCTCACGGATTGACCGTTCGAGATCCTCGGTGTCATTGTACCCAGGTTCCGCAAGGCGCATGCGCTGGTCTCTGCCCTATGCTCCGCCCACATTGCGCAATTATTGCGTGTCGTCAGGACAAGGCACAATGGGAGGCGACCATTCAGCCCATCGGCGCAATGTCTTCCGTCCTGAGCTACATCCATGTCATTTGAAAAGCTATGTTGTTGAATAAAAGAATGCTTTGTTTGTTACAGACCAGGCCAGACACCCCTCAAAACATTTTTAAAAAGTGGGCCAGACCCTAACTTTTTATGTTTTTTTCAGTTAAAAATCACACAACACCAGGTTTAGTCTAACAAATATATTTGGAAGCACTAGCTTTCGGAGTGCTGCTCCTTCATCAGGTAGCTAATGGGGCAGAATCATAGAACACAGAATTTATAGTAAAAGATCAAAGTGTCAGACAACTGATGAGATGTATTGAACAAAGATTGCTGTTAAGTCTTTAATCACGTAGAATGGGGATGAGGGTTTCGATTGATTAATACAGGGCAACCCCTGTATCCACGGAATTGTTTCCCCCGTTTCAGTTACCTGCGGATTACTGCACCCCGAACATATTATAGGGAACCAGGGACCAGGAGGCTGCCGGGAAGGTAAGTTTCCCATTGAAATGAACGGGTTCGCTCCTATCCACGGTTTCAGGTTTCCACAGTGGGTCCTGCAATGTATCCCCTGTGGGTACGGGGAGACCACTGTATGTAAATCCCAGAACTTCTTTCAAGTCACAGTCCTGAGATAACTTAAGGTGATTTACCTACTAATCATTCGAAACCTGCAACCCATTCTAAGTGATTAAAGACTTAACAGAAATCTAGGTTTGTTTAATACATCGCATCAGTTGTATTTCACTTTGATCTTTTTCTATAAATGCTATGATCCCGCCCCACTAGCTAACTGGCAGCGCTCCAAAAGCTCATACTTCCAAATAAACTAGTTGGACTACAAAAGTGGTGTTGTGTGATTTTTAACTTTGTCTTCCCCATCCAAAACCAGCTCCTCCACATCATTTCTTTTAGGCGATTGTAAAGGGAATATTGCAGGAGTAATGCAGCTGGTCAAACCACTTGGCTTTAAACAAAACAGAATGTATTTAAACACTACGGATAAAACACGAAGGAAAACAATTAGAATAACAACTCATTTGAAAACCCAACCAACTCTATGGCGAGTTAACAAAGGAGCTGTTCAAAACCCTGCAACATCCCATAAACGCACTCCTCAGCAAAAGGTAAATTCAAATACAGGTTCTTACAGGCAGGAGAGACTTCCAGAGAGAAAGTTAAAGCAAGACCTCTGTCGAAGCATGGAACATCTTTTCAATGTAGCTGCTTCTCTAGGTCCTCAGCAGTTTTTGACTGCCTGCTGAAACTAAACCAAATTTAAAAAAAACCTGAACTGGGAGAACTGGCCACTCCCCTTTCATTGTAAAACTGTTTTTAAAAACCTAAAGATCTCTTTCCATTGTTGACTTAGGGAGGGTCTGTCAGCCATTTCGGCATCACTGACTTTACAATCCCTCTTGAACAAAAACCAAGGCAACATAACCTTGTTAAAGGGACAGCATCATCATGTGATCTATCATGATTGCAGCTGCAGGGATTGAATCCCTATACTGTGGAAGCAGGCCATCAGTCCATTAAGTCCATGCTGACCCAACCCCCTACTCTAACTCAATAACCTTGCATTTCCCACGGCTAATCCGCCCAGCCTAGATATCCCTGGACACTATGGGTAATTTAGCACGGCCGATCCACCTAACCTGTACATCTTTGTCATGTAGGAGAAAATCAGAGCACCCAGAGGAAACCCACACAGGCGGGGAGAATGTGTGAATTCCACACTGATAGGTGCTTGAGGCTAGAATCGAACTCAGGTCTCTGACACTGTGAAGTGACAATGCTAACCACTGAGCCATCGTAATGCCCCGACTGATTGTTAAATCATTTGGTACAGCATCCAAAGTGTACAGGCCATTTACTACACCTCTGTCCTAAGTAATTAACAGCAGAATAACACCCCCCCCCACCCCCAGTTAGAACTCAGTGTCAGAAAACGGGTAAAAATGTTGAACCTCCAAGTTTCTAAACCTTAGTCAGATGTGTTTTCCATCCCCCTAGCCTGACAGATGGCATCTTGACTCAGATCCTGCAGAGTTGTGCTGTTTACAGACTCTTGAGCAACAATGGGAAACTCCACAAGCTCAATAATCAGCGAAGAGAATTACTGTCGCTGCTTCTCTTAAGGCTGATTTTAAAAAATCAGTCTTTACCTTGAAAACATGGTCAGGGAATGCAATATATAATGTCATAAAAATGGGCAGCATGGTGGCTCAGTGGTTAGCGCTGCTGCCTCACAGCACCAGGGACCCAGGTCCGATTCTAGTCTCGGACAACTGTCTGTCTGGAGTTTGCACATTCTCCCCGTGTCTGTGTGGGTTTCCTCCGGGTGCTCCGGTTTCCTCCCACAATCCAAAGATGTGCAGGTTAGGTGAATTGGCCATGCTAAGTTGCCCACAGTGTTCAGGGATGTGTAGGTTAGGTGATTGGCAGGGGTAAATATAGAGTAATAGGATAGGGAAAGGGTCTGGATGGGGTACTCTTCAGAGGGTCAGTGTGGACTTCTTGAGCCAAATGCCTGTCTCCACACTGTAGGGATTCTACGATTCTCTGAAAAAGGCCGAATGACTGTGAAAGTAGCAACTTTGATGTTGGGGAATGTAAACTGATAGCAAGTTACAGCAAAGACCTGGCAAAGTGTTTTGAAAGGGCAGTTCTGGTTCAGTGGTTAGGACTAAAATCTGTGCCAGTAGAAAAGCAGGAATAAATAAAACAAAATACAGTGGCTGCTGGAGAGTTAAAACAAATACAGAGAATGGTGGATAAATTCAGCAGGTCTGGCACATGTGTGCAGAGTAAAACAATGTTTTGATTGGCACAATACCGTGGATGCTGTCAGATCTGCTGAGTTTCTCCAGCATTCTCTGTGCTTGTTCTGGTAAGACTCTTGTTATCCAATGGTTGCAACCCTTCTCTGTCACTCCTCCACATTTGTTCCCAACCCCATATGCTAGGTTTGATGTGAAACTCTGATTTTGTCTTTCTTTGCTGTTTCAATGGATGGGATTGTAAATCCATACCATGGGAGTGACAGCACTGAACCCTAACTGCTAAAACACCGGTGAAGATGTTATGACACACGTAACTCGTCTTAAAGACACCGTTTTTGCATTTTTTTCATTTCAGATCACTTTCACCAGAGGTAAGTTTCTCCTACAAAATGACATAGCAGTCGAACACAAACTTCACAGCCACTGACAATGAATTTGCTGTTTGATGGAACATTTGCTTTTCCTAAAGTTCCTAAAAGCCCAAACTCTTTCACCAAACATTTCCTCATTTTCCCTCACGTGTGGCTTGGTGTCAGACTTTGTTATAGACATGGGGCAGCATGGTGGCTCCCTCACAGCACCAGGGACCTGGGTTGAATTCCAGCCTCGAGTGACTGCCTGTGTGGAGTGTGCACATTCTCCCTGTGTCTGCGTGGGTTTCCTTCAGGTGCTCCGGTTTCTCCCACAATCTAAAGATGAGCAGGTTAGGTGGCCTAGCCAATGTACGTTGCCCCAAAGTGTCCAGGGATGTGCAGGCTAGGTCAATTAGCCAAGGGAAATGCGGGGATACTGTGTGTGTGTGTCTGTCTGTGTCTGGTGCTGGGGCTGGGTGGGATACTCTTTGGAGAATCAATTCAGATTCAATCTGCCGAATGCTTCTTTCTGCAATTTAGGAATTCTATATTTTCTCATCAACCTGGAGCTTTGTTCCTTATTGTAACGGATTTTGTCAGTAATCAGGATCTCCCTGCATCCATCATCAACATCAAAATGTATTAATAATCATGATTATAGACTACTAATAATCAAAATTCTACTGTATCAATGACATAGGTCCTGCTGCATCAATGCTCAGAGACTGATTACATTAATATCAGCTTCCCATTGCTCAGCCCTATCACATTAAGACTCAGGATACTAACACATTGATAATCAGAACACAATTACATTAATAGTTTAGTGCCGACTGTAGCTACAATCAGGGTCTAAATTGAGAGATATTCAGTGTTATAATTACAATAATAACGTTAATGATCTTGATCTAATTATTTATACAGTTCCTGTTATCAGCCATGATTGAATGGCGGAGTGGCGATGGGCCGAATGGCCTTACTTCCGCTCCTATGTCTTATGGTCTTATGTTACATTGATAACCACTTGCCCAGTCCATCATTAATCAGGCAATTATTGCATCAATAATCAAGATGCACATAAATAAAAATAAAATTATTTCAATAATTTAGCTATATGCTATCAATAATCAGTTTACATTAGTTATTTGTCAACTGCATCAATAGATTGTATAAGATAAATAATACAGACTAATGTATTAGTCATCCAAATACATTAATATTCTGTTAATAACCACCTACATGTCTCCCACTCCACCAGCCTTCAACAACCCTCATACCCCTCCGAAACTTTACTCTGGGGTCTCACCAAGTCCGAGGCTTTGAAGGGGTTACACCACAAAGGACTTTGGGGAGGAATCATATAATGCAAGCCCGTTCGGGACTTTAAATGCACTTATTGCTCAAATAATGAACATACAATGATATGTCTCCCTGTTTGATCTTGCTGAGAGAAGCAGTTGTTATTCTTGGTTATCAGGAAGCAGTGTGGGTTGCTGATTTTGGTGTTGGTATTTATTTACTCCCTTCCTCATCCTGAAACTGTCGGAGGTGGTGCAGTCAGATGGTCCAGGACTAGATTAGACCGAGGAGCTTTGTCATGCAGACAATTTCACCAAAATCTCGTTGAATCTGGCTCTACTTGACAGCATTGGAAGGTTTAAAGAGATCGACAGAAGTAAGGTAAGGGAGTTTACCCTATTCCCTGCTTCTCTTGCATTGGTGAGTGGAGAAGATCCTGTCTGCTCTGGATTGGCCTGCAGAGGACCCTGCACTTTGCTTCTGGAAGCACTCAGTCTGAGAGTAGATGAGCTCTTTTAAACATGATTCTCGTGGAGGCTTTCCCCATGACACTGATTGAGATATCCCTGTAGTCACTGCAAGCCCCTCTCTGTCCCCTTTCTTCATGCAAATTGTGATTTTGTTCCATCACCCATCCTGTAGGATAGATCTGTTGACCTTGCAGAGGAGGAAGGTATGGATGAGAAAGTGTGGGGGTAGAGGAGACGGCCTGTGTTTGAGCAGTTCAGCAGGAGTTCCTTATGCCGGAGCAGCCTCTTTGTGTGCAAAGCAAGCAAGAGCCTTTGCAGCCTTTCGGCTTTGTTGGTCAACTCAACCGCGACAGGAGGGCACCAGAGACTGGGAGATGTCAATTTCATCAGAGTATAATTCTCAGTCATGTTCAACCCCAGCAGGACATCTGTGAGGGCTTCACCATCTGGCCACAACAGGTGGAGAAATGGCTTCACCCAGAGAGTGGTGAGCCTGTGGAATTCCTGCCATAGAAAGTGATGGAGGCTAAACATTGAATGATTACAAGTTTTTTTTAATTCATTCAAGTGACATGGGTGTCGCTAGATATAGTTCTGAAGGCGAAAGGGATCAAAGGGGAGGACTGAGAAAGGTACTGAGTTGGATGATCAACCAGGACATTCTCCCTGTGTCTGCGTGGGTTTCCTCCGGGTGCTCCGGTTTCCTCCCACAATCCAAAGATGTCCAGGTCAGGTGAATTGGCCATGCTAAATTACCCACAGTGTTAGGAGCATTAGTCAGAGGGAAATGGTTCTGGGTGGGTTATTCTTCGGAGGGTCGGTGTGGACTGGTTGGGCCGAAGGGCCTGTTTCTACACTGTAGGGAATCTAGTCTAAATCTAAATTCAACCAGGCTCGAAGGGCTGAATAGCTTCAACTGTCATGGGCAGTTTTGAATAGTCTTTTGAGAAGTTTTCCTGCCTACTTTCATCCTATTGCTGTGCCCATTGAGCATCGCCATGGCTGTCCTTTTTGCTTCAATAGCAGATACCATCTCTGCTGGGTTGGCCTCAAACTAGACTGAAAACAAAAATTTGCTGGAGATCACAGCGGGTCAGGCAGCATCCGTGGAGAGAGAGCAAGCTAACGTTTCGAGTCCAGATGACTCTTCATCAGAGCTTCCACGAAGTGTGGAGAGGACAGCATTTATGCCCGTGAAGGCTGAAACTCACGTGAGGTCAGTCTGAGTCGTTGGCCATCACTGACAAATGTGGCTGTGAAAGCCAGTTTTGGCAAACGCCAGCAGTGAAATAGAAAGCAACGAAGATTTACACTGTGATAAAAAAAAAACAGAATTCCTGTCGGAGGGAAGAGCACAATTTCTTCAGGATGGGGGCCTCAAACTGGTCTTTGTCATGGGTTCTGCCTTCAGTCAATATTGTGTTACAAGTAACTGAACTCAGCAAATGTAATCACTATCAATGATGATTCATGAAGTTTGTATTGGTGTTATTGTAAAATATTTCACTATTCTGTTTCAAGTCCCCTGACAATTTAGTTTCATATTGGAGTACTGTGTACTCACTGTAACACACTGTGTATGTCAGTAAGAATTGTCAACCCAAATCAATCAAGACTTTCGAATAAGTGATGTTCATCTGTGGAACCTTTCAGACATTGAATTGTAGATTTTACACCAAAGATCCATTTAGGATTGAAGTAACATTTCACAGTTATATTGTGAATGAATTCCTGTCGAGAGTTCTTGAATTAGGCGAAAGATCACAGATACAAGTATTAATAAAGAATACTGCATGTCTAAAACTTCAGCAACATCTCCAGAATATTAAATTCCAGGCAATTATATAGCTGCTAATATCAGCAGAAATGAACTAAACCTTTTTGTGTCACTATTCCCGGGTGTGATTAACAACAGCACCCAATCACCCAATTATCGCAAATCGCTTCCTGAGCCGGTAAATGGCATCTCTCCGGTTTGATGGTATTAGCCCACAGCAGATTTAGCAGATTTACTGCTGAAACTCTGCTCAGGATGAAGTGCAGCTGAATGGTTTCTCCTTCGTGTGAACTCGGTGGTGTGACTGGAGGCCAAATAAGCGAGCAAATCCCCTCCCACACACAGGGCAGGTGAACGGTTTCTCTCCGGTGTGAACACGCTGGTGCCTGACCAGATCGAAGGACTGAGCAAATTTCTTAGCGCACACAGTGCAGGTGAACGGTCTCTCCCCGGTGTGAATCCGTTGATGTACAGTGAGCTTGGATGAACTGCTGAAGCTTTTCCCACACTCGGGGCAGCTGAATGGCCTCTCGCCGGTGTGAATTCTCTGGTGTGCCATGAGGCTGGACGAATGCTTGAACCTCTTCCCGCAGGAATCGCAGCTGAATGGATTCTCCTGGGTGTGGATGCGCTGGTGTGACTGGAGGCTGAATAACCGAGTGAATCCCCTTCCACACACGGGGCAGGTGAACGGTCTCTCCCCCGTGTGAATTTGCTGGTGCCTCACCAGATCAAAGGACTGAGCAAACCTCTTCCCGCACGTGGGGCAGGTGAATGGCCTTTCCCCGGTGTGAGTGCGCTGATGGGCAGCGAGGGTGGAGGAATGCCTGAAGCTTTTCCCGCAGGAAGTGCAGCTGAACAGGTTCTCCTCGGTGTGCACTCGGTGGTGTGACTGGAGGCCAAATAAGCGAGCAAACCCCTTCCCGCAGACAGGGCAGGTGAACGGTTTCTCTCCGGTATGAACCCGCCGATGCCTGACCAGATCGAAGGACTGAGTGAATCCTTTCCTGCACACGGAGCAGGTGAACGGCCTCTCGCCGGTGTGAATCCGCTGGTGTGCAGTGAGGGTGGAAGAGTTGTTGAATTTCTTACCACAGTAAATGCAGTTGAAAGGCCTCTCCTCAGTGTGAACCCTCTGGTGTGACATCAGAGAGGTTGTTTGAGTAAATCCCTTCCCACATACGGAACAAACAAATGGCTTCTCCCCAGTGTGACTGCGTCGATGGCTTTCCAGCCGGCAGGAATAAGTAAATCCTTTCCCACAATCCTCACATTTCCATGGCTTCTCCATGGTTCCAGTGTTTCGGTGTCTCTCCTGGTTGGACAATCAGATGAAGCCCCAACCATGCACACAATTCGTGGAATTTCTCTCCTCGCTATGAGTGTTGAGATTTATTTCAAACTGTATCCAGTCTGGGTGAATCAAATGACTCTGTTAATGTTTAAGGCGTTTCTCATCTGTGAATCTTTCCCAATGTCCTAGAAAAGGAATTTACAGACGTTATCACTGTCAGTAAAACAACAGAAATTCAGATGAAACAATTCCCTTGTCTCTGAAGCAATTTTTCTTCTCCTGTTCCCCCAAAGCTGGAAATTCCCAGATCAGCATAGCTGCCACCGCCCCCCTGTTGGAATTCAAACCCCTCACATCATGGAGCACAGATAAGGTGAACAGCCAAGGCCATTTCCCTGGGGTGGGGGAGTCCTGAACTAGAGGGCATAGGTTTAAGATGAGAGGGGAAAGATTTAAATGGGACCCCAAAGGGGCAACCTTTTCACACAGAGGGTGGTGTGTATATGGAACGAGCTGACAGAGAAAATGGTAGAGCCTGGTACAATTACAACATTTAAAGGACATTTGGACAGGTGTATGGATAGGAAATGGGGCAGCAGGGTGACTCAGTGGTTAGCACTGCTGCCTCATTGCGCCAGGGACCCGGGTTCGATTCCAGCTCTCAGGCGACTGTGGGGAGTTTGCACATTCTCCCCATGTCTGTGCGAGTTTCCTCCAGGTCCTCCAGTTTCCTCCCACAATCCAAAAGATGTGTGGGTTAGGGTGGATTGGTTGTGCTAAATTGCCCATGGTGTTCTGGATGTGTAGGTTAGGTGCATCAATCAGGAGTAATAGGGTAGGGGAATGGGTCTGGGTGGGTGACTCTGCAGAGGGTCGGTGTGGACTTGATGGGCCGAAAGGCCTGTTTCCACACTGTAGGGATTCTATTAAAAAACCTGGTCTATTTCCGTGCTGTGTGACCCTTTAACCCCAACTTCTTTCCCTCACTCCCAGTTTCCTCCCTCCCTTTCCTCTGCCTGGGCTTCAGTTCTCCAACTCCTGTCTACAGACTGAGAAACAAATCAATTAAGGGTGGCACTGTGGCGAGCACTGCTGCCTCCCAGCATCAGGGTCCCAGGTTCGATTCCAGCCTTGGGTGACTGTGTGGAGTTTGTCCGTTTTCGTGTCTGTGTGGGTTTCCTCTGGGTGCTCCAGTTTCCTCCCACAGTCCAAAGATGCGCAGGTCAGGTGAATTGGCCATGCTATATTGCCCGTAGTGTTAGTCAGAGGGAAATGGGTTTGGGTGGGTTACTCTTTGGAGGGTCGGTGTGGACTGGTTGGGCCGAAGGGCCTGTTTCCACACTGTTGGGAATCTAATCTAATCCTCGTTCTGGCAAGACTGTGCGAATTCCACCCAGTATCTCAGGGTTTCCCTCCCTGACCAGAGCCTCATTGATACCCTCACCCAACCCAATAGTGGGTTGACCGACCCTTCTCCCTCAGAGGATGGGGGGGGGTGGGGGAGGGGTCCATATCCCCAGCCAGGAAAACTGCCTGGCTGCACCACACAAAGCAATGCGTTTGCTGGAGATCTGGGTCAGAAGGTGCGGGAGAAATTCCGCCTCTGTGCAGAGAAAACCGCGTTAACGTTTACGACTGCAAGTGGTCCCCCTTGTTCAGCAAGCGCCCTGGGACACCCTGCAGAGCCAATGCAGCGCGTTTCCCTTACCCTGAGGCCAGATCCCCCGGCGGCGCCCTGGCTGATTGACGGCAGGTCCTGATCAATCCGAAGGAGCGGGCTCACCCTGCAACCAATCGGGATGGAGCGGGGGCGGGAGCTTGGATCACGGCCATCGGCTCCAACGCCGCCTCAGTTTGGGAATCCGTGTCGAGACTTCAGGGGGGGAAAGCGAGCTCCATGTTCCTGGCTTTAACCCTGTGAGGAACCAATGCACAAATCATTTCAAGGGTGGATGCAGGCAGAGATCATTGGAGGGAGTAACACAATGCAGGACCGAAAGGAATATTCAGTGTCATGGTTGGGGAACTGGGGGTTTGCAAACTGAAGGCTCTGGAACGGGAAGGATCCGTTGGGTCGGGTGGGGGGGGGTAAAAACGCCGAGCCCCAGGAAGCTCGGTGGAGAAGTTTGAGATTCCCTGCAGTGTGGAAACAGGTCATTCCAACAAGAGTAACCCACCCCAGACCCACTTCCCCCTGACTCATGCACCGACTGGGTAATTTAGCGTGGCCAATTCCTCCGCACCCGCGCATCTTTTGGATTGTGGGAGGAAACCGGAGCAAACCCACACAGACACGGGGAGAGTGTGCAAACTCCAGACGAGCCAGTAGCGGGCGGCTGGAATCGAACCTGACCCCCTCCCCTGGCGATGTGAGGCAGCAGTTCCTCACCACAGTGTCCTGAGCCCAAGCATTTTAGCTGCTTCAGCAATGACCTTCCAGTGGAGACCAAGGGGTGACCTTATAGAGCTGAAAATGTGTTGCTGGAAAAGCGCAGCAGGTCAGGCAGCATCCAGGGAACAGGAGAATCGACGTTTCGGGCATAAGCCCTTCTGAAGGGTTTATGCCAGAAACGTCGATTCTCCTGTTCCCTGGATGCTGCCTGACCTGCTGCGCTTTTCCAGCAACACATTTTCAGCTCTGATCTCCAGCATCTGCAGACCTCACTTTCTCCTCAAAGGTGACCTTATGGAGGTTTGTAAAATCATGAGGGGCATGGATAGATTAGATTAGATTCTCTACAGTGCGGACACAGGCCCTTCGGCCCAACCAGTCCACACCGACCCTCCAACAGTGACCCACCCAGACCAATCTCCCTCTGACTTATGCACCTAACATTATGGGCAATTTAGCATGGCCAATTCACCTGACCTGCACGTCTTTGTGACTGTGGGAGGAAACCGGAGCACCCAGAGACATGAGGAGAATGTGTAAACTCCACACAGACATGCTGTACATCTCTATCACTCTTCAGGGGTCTGTGAATAATTACCCCAAGATCCCTCTGTTCCTCGCAGCTACCCAGTCTCCTGCCATATTCCTGAATGTTTTCTCAAGTGCTCATCCAAATACTTTTTAAAGGATGTAAGGTTTCTGGTCTCCACTACCTTCCCAGGCTTTGTATTCCAAATTCCCACCACTCACTGAGTGAAAAGCTTCTTTTCCACATTCCCTCTGAATCTCCTGCTCCTTACCATAAAACTATGCCCTCTCGTTATTGACCCCTCAACCAAGGGGTCTCTATTCATTCTGTCCATACCCCTCATAATCTTGATTTGGAAATGCCGGTGTTGCACTGGGGTGGAAAAAGTTAAAAATCAACTAGGTAAAAACAATGACTGCAGATGCTGGAAACCAGATTCTGGATTAGTGGTGCTGGAAGAGCACAGCAGTTCAGGCAGCATCCAAGGAGCTTCGAAATCGACGTTTCAGGCAAAAGCCCTTCATCAGGAATAAAGGCAGTGAGCCTGAAGCGTAGAGAGATCCACATTGATGCCCTGGGGTTGAAGTGTTCCGAGGCGGAAGATGAGGCGTTCTTCTTCCAGGCGTCTGGTGGTGAGGGAGCGGCGGTGGGGGAGGCCCAGGACCTCCATGTCCTCGGTAGAGTGGGAGGGGGAGTTGAAATGTTGGGCCACAGGGTGGTGTGGTTGATTGGTGCGGGTGTCTCGGAAATGTTCCCTAAAGCGCTCTGCTAGGAGGCGCCCAGTCTCCCCAATGTAGAGGAGACCGCATCGGGAGCAACGGATACAATAAATGATATTAGTGGATGTGCAAGTAAAACTTTGATGGATGTGGAAGGCTCCTTTAGGACCTTGGATAGAGGTGAGGGAGGAGAAAAAATCACACACCAGGTTACAGTCCAACAGTTTATTTGGAAGCACTAGCTTTCGGAGCGCTGCTCCTTCATCTGGTGGTTGTGGCTCATAATCTTGCATACCTCAAACATGTTCCCCCTCAGTCTTCGCTGTTCTAAAGAAAAAGAAGCTGAGCCTTTCTAGTCGTTACTGGTAGCTCAATTTCTCCATCCCAGGCAACATCCTAGTGAAGCTCTTCTATTTGACTCGAGTGCTAGCGCATCCTTCCTGGAGTGAAGTGGGCAGAACTGCACATAGTACTCCAGCTGTGGCCTAACCAACGCTCTGTACAACTTCAACATTACCTCCTTGCTTTTATACTCTATGTCACGACAAATGAAAGCAAGTCTCCCATATGCCTTCTTAACTATCCTATTTGCATGCTCTGCCGACTTCAGGGATCTGTGAATAGTTACCCCAAGATCTCTCTGTTCCTCTTAGCTACCCAGTGTCCTGCAATTCGTTAATACTCCCTCATCTTGTTTCTTCTTCCAAAGTGCATCACCTCACACTTATCTGGGTTAAGTACCATCCACCATTGGTCTCGATCGAGATTGTGGTGCTGGAAAAGCACAGCAGGTCAGGCTACATCCGAGGAGCACAGAATCGATGTTTTGGACATCGGCCCTTCATCAGGAAAGAGCTTTTCTCTTTCCTGATGAAGAGCTTATACCCGAATCGTCGACTCTCCTGCTCCTGGGATACTGTCTGACCTGCTGTGCTTTTCCAGCATCACACTCTTGAGTCTGATCTCCAGCATCTGCAGTCCTCACTTTCTCTTACTGCCATTGGTCTACCCAACTGATCAAGCCATCTGTATCTTCCTACAACCTCCATGCATTTCCCTCGTCAGTAACCACTCTACCAATTTTGGTGTCATCTGCAATTTTGCCAACCACTTCCTCCACATTTTCATCGGTATCATTTATGTATATAACAATCAATAACAGCCTCAGTCTTGGTTCTGTGGGACACCACTGGACACCAGCCTCCAGTCACTTGAACAGCTTTCTACCACTATCCTTTGTGTCCTATTACTGAGCCAGTTTCTGATCCAACTCGCCAGGTTTCCCTCAATTCCATGTGCTTTATCCTTCTCGATCAGTCTCCCCAGTGGGACTTTGTCAAAAGCTTCGCTAAAATCTATATTAACTACATCTGAACTAAACTCCCCTCATCCACACACTTGAACACATTTTCAAAAAATTCTAACAAATTTGTTCGGCATGTCCTCCCTCTGACAAAGCTATGCTGACAATCTTTAATTAACCCATTCCTTTCCAAGCGGGTATTAATTCACTCCTTCAGAATATGCTCCACTAGTTTCCCTCCCATTGACATGAGACACACCGGTCTCTAATTTCTTGGTTCATTCCTATCATCCTTCTTAGCCATCCTCCAATCCTCTGGCACCTCCCCTGTGGCCAGAGAGGAATTAAAAATTGAAAATTAAAAATCAGAGCCCCTGCCTCACTTTCCACAGCAGCCTGGGGATGCAATTCACCCAGATTAGGGCATTTGTCCCTTTCTAAGCCCTACAGAATCTCCAACACCTCCCCATTTCATATGGTGGGGAGGAGGGATAAGGAAACTGATGAACCCCCTCCTGCATCTCCCTGTCGCCTTCCCAGCCACTTTCCCCCCTCCACCCGCACCCCTCTATTTATCTCTCAGCTCCCATTCCCCCTCCCCCACATTCCTGATGAAGGGCTTATGCCTGAAATGTCGATTCTCCTGCTCCTTGGATGCTGCCTGACCTGCTGTGCTTTGCCAGCAACACACTTTTTGACTCTGATATTCCAGCACCTGCAGTCAGCATTTTCTCTCTGTGAAAGTTCCTCACAGACCCTTTTCCTGAATTCCATACCTCTTCCAGAGTGAAGACCGAAGGGAAGTGTTCATTTAATAATCCTTCCAATGTCCGTAGCTTCACACACTGGTTGCCCCCTTGGTTTCTAATGGGCCCAGCTCTTACCTGGTTGACCACGTCCCTTTAATATATTTATAAAATATCTAGGATTCTCCATAATCCTGTTTGCAAGTCCCTTTTTGCTTTTCCAATTGCTGATCAAAATCCCTCTTGCACTTCCCATATTCCTGGAGGGCTGAATTGCTCCCTTTGGACTTGCTTTTCTCTTGTTCCTCACCCAGTCCCAAATTGTTGTCAACATCTAGGATTTTCTGAACGCATTGCTCCTACATTTCCCTCGAAAGGGTACATGTTGGACCTGAACCCCCGCCCCCGTACTCCTTTTCCTGAATTGCCTCCTGCCACTGCTCCATTGCAGACTCACCCGCAAGGAGCTGTTCCCACTCAACAGTGACCAGACCCTGCTTTACTTCAATAATCCTTTTATCCTGTCCTGAAGAAAGGTTTAGATTAGATTAGATTCCCTACAGTGCGGAAACAGGCCCTCCGGCCCAACCAGTCCACACTGACCCTCCGAAGAGTAACCCACCCAGACCCATATCCCTCTGACGAATGCAGCTAACACTACGGGCAATTTAGCACGGCCAATTCACCTGACCGGCACATCTTTGGACTGTGGGAGAAAACCGGAGCACCCGGAGGAAACCCACGCAGACACGGGGAGAATGTGCAAACTCTTACGCCCTGAAATGTCGACTTCTCCACCTCCTGATGCTGCCTGGCCTGCTGTGTCTTTCCAGCCTCCTGCCTGTTTACTTCCCCTTATCCAAAGCCATCTTTTGCAGGCCATCTTTATTCTTGTCCAGCACAAATTTGAACCACACCATGTTGTGCCAGCTATCGCTTAGATGTTCTCCCACTGCCACATCAAACATTTGTCCGGCATCTTTCCCCACAACCAGATCCAGCCCCTTGCTGGGCCTTCAACATGTTAATACAAAAATTCTCCTGGATACGTTTCAAGAAATCCACCCCCCTCTCAACCCTTAATACTAGGGGGCAGTGACGGCCTAGTGAATCTGTGAATCCAGAGACTCAGGTGATGTTTTTGGGGACCTGGGTTTGAATCCTACCACGGCCAATGGTGGAATTTGAATTAAATAAAAATCTGGAATTAAGAGTCTCATAATGACCGTGAATCCATTGTCAATTGTCAGGAAAAACCCATCTCGGTCAGTAATGTCCTTTAGGGAAGGAAACTGCCATCCTTACCTGGTCTGGACTACATGTGACTCCAGACCCACAGCAACGTGGTTGACACTTAACTGCCCTCTGGGCAATTAAAAATAGGCAATAAATGCAGGCCTAGCCAGTAATGCCCACATCCTATGAATGAATTAAAAGAACGATGATTATCTCAATGTATGTTGGGAAATTTGAAATCCCTCGTATAATTCCCTGATTGTTACCCTTACACCTCTTTGTGAACTATCTGTACATTTGCTCCTCTATTTCCTGCTGACACTTTGATAATAAACTCCCAGTAAAATGGCTGCCCTCTTAACATTCCAAATTTCGACATACAAAACCTCATTTGAGGTCCCTTCCGAGAGATCATCTTTCCTTATTGCACTAATTGGCTTATTAATCAATAATGCTCGCCTAAAGATCCTACATCCAGTAATGTTGAGTTCCCAGTTCAGCCTTTTTCTCAACCATGTTTCTGTGAATGATCCACACTATTAATTCATCAGTTTTACCTGTTACGTTTATAGCATTAAAGTAAAGCCTATCCAGTTTTGCCTTAATCTCTTGACACTCAACATAGCTGAACTCTGACAGAATCCCTACAGCGTGGAAGCAGGCCATTCAGCCCACCCTGATCTTTGAACAGCATCCTACCTCTTCTGCCCTATCCTTGCAACCCCACAATAGCCACCTAGCCTGCACACTATGGCCAATCCACCTAACCTGCACATTTTTGGATTGGGGGAGAAAACCAGAGTATCTAAAGAGACTGTCACCCAAGGCTGTAATGAAACCCGGGTCCCTGGTTCTGTGAGGCAGTGGTGCTAACCACTGAGCCACCATACCACCCCTTTTCTTCCTTTGCGTATTGATACTCTGTGTCCCCTTCCCCTGCCAGACTTGTTTGAACTCCTCCCAACAGCACAAGCAAACCTACCTGTTCGTCTCACTTGTACATGTCCCACCTTCCCCAAAAACAGTAGCAGTGATCCAGCAACCTAAAACCCTCCCTCTGGCACCAACTCTTCAGGCACGCATTCATCTGCTCTATTTTCCTATTTCTATACTCACTAACACGTGGCACTGGGACGAATCCAGAGATTACAACCACTGAGGTTCTGCTTTTTAATCTGGTGCTTGGCTCCTTGAATTCTTGATGCAAGACCTCATACCTTCCTTTGTCCAAGTCGCCCATACCAACATGTACTATGACTTCTAACTCATCAACCTCCCCTTTCAGGATGCCCTTCAGCTGTTCAGTGACATCCCTGACCCTGGCACTAGGGAAACAACACTATCCTCAAGTCATATCATCAGCTGCAGATACGCAGGTCTGCTCCCCTGACTAAAGGATCCCCTATTACTATTTCACCTTCCTTGCTTCTTCATCCTCCCCTGTACAGTCAAGCCACTCGCGGTGCCAGGAGCTTAGATCTAACTGCATTCCTCTGAGGTACCAGCACCCTCATCAGCCTTGCGCACTCCTGCAGTACCCGCCTGTTCTTTCTGGGTTGGCTGGTGGTCACCCATCCTTTCTTTCCTCTAAGTGCCATCTTAGCCTTGTGGATGTACTGCAATGTCTTTCACCATTGCTCAACCTCTGACACCCGGAGCTCCAGTTTCTGCAGCTGCAGTTTCCTGCAAATGTGGTCATCCATGACACTGGCAGCATCCAAGACACCCCACATGTGACACGTTAGACATTCTGCTTGGCTGGCCTCACCTGACATCTCTTAAATTTACAATTAATGCCTTAGACTAGAATTATTAGACTTACTTTGTTCGATTCCCCACTCTATCACTATGGTTATGAAAAGGTTACCTAACTATGATTCCACTGCTTTAAATCTGTATGATAAGAAAGGGTTAACCAGTAATTGTCAGGCGCCCAGAACTCACTGAATCGGAGCATTGCTCATCTTTTGAAACTCTATGATATGAACAGGAGCTGCACTTTTCATATACTGCACACATTTAATTATAGCACCCTCAGTTCTGCATTGACCACCTCCCTTCATCATATTTGTCCTCTGATGTGCCTGAAATTATAGACATGGAATCCCTACATTTCAGAAAGGGGCTATGCAGCCCATTGAGTCCAAAGCGACCCTCCGAAGAGTATGCCACTTAAATCAGCCGCTTGTGGTTTCTCTGCAGCTTACTGGTTACTGTGTACTCATCTCCCAGCTGCTTCTGCTGCTCTGAGATAAGTGCCCTGTAAAATCTAGGCCCGAATCCACACAATGGTAGATATACAGGCTTACCAGTTACTGTGTTCTTCCCCACCTCCCAGCTGCTGCTGCTGCTCCAGGATAGGTGTCCTGTAAAGACTAGGCCCGAATCCGCACCACACTACATTTATAGCCTTATCAGTTAATATGTTCCTCCCAGCTGCTGTTGGTCCATCCTAAGTGCCCTGTAAAGACTAGGCCCGAATCCACACAGTGCTAGATTTTACAGGCCTATTAGTTACTGTGTCTCTACCTCTCGGCTGCTGCTGCTGCCCTGAGATAAGTGCCCTGTAAAGACTAGGCCTGAAACCACACCGTGCTACATTGATAGCCTTACCAGTTAATATGTCCTTCCCTGCCTCCCAACTGCTGTTGCTCCAAGCTGAGTGCCCTGTAAAGACTGGGCCCAAATCCACACAGTGCTAGATTTATAGGCTTACTAGTTACTGTGTCTCTACCTCCCGGCTGCTGCTGCTGTCCTGAGCTAAGTGCCCTGTAAAGACTAGGCCTGAATCTGCACCGCATTGCATTTATAGCCTGACTGGTTAATATGTCCCTCCCTGCTTCCCAGCTGCTGTTGCTCCAAGCTAAGTGCCCTGTAAAGGCTATTTCTAAATTTCTCTCATCTCTGTTCTGAAGTGTCTTCCCTTTGCTCTGAGGCTGTGCCATCGGGTCCTAGTCTCGCCTACAAGCGGAAGCATCTTTTTCACTTCCACTTGAGCCAGGCCTCTCACTATTCTTTTAGTTTTCAATGAAGTGCCCACTCCACCTCACCCAACATGACTAAACTCCTTTCTGTACAGACCCAGATTCCTCAACTGCACCTTATACGACAAGCCCCTCATTGCTGGAATCATTCTTATGTACCTCGTCTGGAACCCCTCCAAGGCCAGCACATCCTTCCCTAGATACAGGGCTCAAAACTGCTCAGAATATTCCAAATACAGTCTGACTAGAGACTCATATAGCCTCAGCAGTACATCCCTGCTCTTGTATTCTAGCCCTCTAAAAATTAATTGCATTTCTAACTGCCAACTAAACCTGTGTGTTAATCTTAAGATAATCATGAATGAGGACTCCTAATTCTCTTTGTACTTCAGATTTCCAAGCCTTTCTCCACTTAGAAAATAGTCTATGCCTCTATCCTTCCCACTAAACCTCACACTTGCCCATATTTCACCTGCCACTTCTTTGCCCACTCTACAGTCTGTCCAAGTCTTTTTGCAGTCCCCCGCTTCCTCAACGCTACTTGTATCTCCATCTATCTTTGTGTCACCTGCAAACTTCGCAACAATGCCCTCAGTTCCTTCGTCTAGATCATTAATGTAAAACATGCATAATTATGGTCCAACGCGACTCCCTGCAGAACTTCACTAGTCATAGTTGCCAACCTGGAAAAAAAACCTTTATTCCCACTCTCTGCCTTCTGCCACTCAGCCAATCCTCTATCCACACCAATACCTTGCTTTATTTCACAGCATCCTGCCTTGCCAAGACCTTCTGGAGAAACAAATCAATGACGTTCATTAACTTTCCTTTGTCTAATTTGCTCGTCACCTCCTGAAAGAATTCGAAAAGATTTGTTGTTTTATCAGGTGCTATCAAGTAGTCTGCAACCTCATCCGTAAAAATAGATTCTTAAATCTCCCCAATGACTGAGGTCAGGCTAACGAGCCTATAATCTCTCGTCTTTTGACCCCTCCCTTCTTAAAGTGATGTTATATTAGTCATTTCCCAATCACTGGGATCCTCCCTGGCTCCAATGCCTGGACAATATCCTCAGCTATCTCCTTCAAACTCGAGGGACTAATCCATCCAGTTTTATCCACCTTCAGACCTTTCAGCTTCCCCATCACCTTCTATTTAATGATGGCCACTACACATACTTCTGCTCCCTAACTCTCTTGAAGTTCTGATGTGCTACTAGTATCTTCCACCATGAAGACTGATGCAAAGTATCTTTTCAGTTCCTCAGCCATTTCTTTCTTTCCCCATTACTACTTCTACAGTTTCATTTTCCAGTGGTTCAATGTCCTCTCTTGCCTGTCTTACCTTTTATAGATCCAAAAAAGTCCTTGCAATCTTCTTTTATATTACTAGCTGGCTCATCCTCACATTTCATCTTGTTCCCTGTTATTGCTTTTTTAGTCGCCCTCTGCTGGTTTTGAAAGGTTTCCCAATCCTTTGGCTTCCCAGTAAATGTCACCATATTGCATTCTTTCTCTTTTATGCTGTTCCTGACTTCCCTGATCAGCCATGGTTGCCTTGTCCTCTCCTCAGTATGTTTCTTCTTGCTCGGGATAAATCTCTGCTGTGCATTCTGAACTACCCCCAGAAACCCCTGCCATTGCTGCTCCATCATCTTCCCTCCTCGGCTCCTTTTCCAATCAATTCTGGCCAGTTCCTCCTTCATATCATTGGAGTTATCTTTACTTAATTGTAGTACTGTTATACCTGATTCCAGTTTCTCCCCCTCAAACTGCAGGGCGAATGCTACCATCCTGTGGTCATAGGGGTTCCTTCACAAAATTTAACGCTCACAAGTTCTATGCCTCCTAACCCTTTGTCACTTCTTGCTATTGATTTAAATTCATTTCTTACTAACAAGGGAACTTCACCCCCTCTACCCATCCTTTTGAATATTTAGTTCTGAATCTGAACCCCTGGCAGTCACAGCTCGCTGATGCCCATCCTATTGTACCTGCCAATTTCAATCTGTGCAACACCTTGTTTCATTTACTGCATGTATTTAAGTACAACTCAGTTCTGCTTTGACCTTCAGGTACTTGTAGAATCCCTTTGGATTCTCCTTTACCTTAACTGGTAAAGCTTAGGTACCCATGAGGATGGGACCTTGGGTTCATGTCACACTACAGGTGACCCCACTACACTATACATTCTCTCACACACACACTCTTACTTACTCACACACTCATGCAGGCTCTCTCTCATACACACATACACACCCCATTCTCACATCCTCTTCCAGGCTTATACCCCATCACACTCACACACAAATACACACTCTGACATGTACTCTCTCTTTCTCTCTCTCCTGCACACGGACACACATATAAGTCTATGGGGTGGATTTGTATTTGCAGAATTATATTTTGCTTAAAAAGTACACAATTGTTAGGTAGTCAATGCAGACAGTTAATCCATATAATATTTTATAAATTCCACTTTGAAAACAGACCCAGTCTGAGTCAAGATTGGGATACAGACAGACTCTGACCTCACACCTTTAAGGCATTGTCTGAGCTGAAATGTCACCTTTTTTTTAATATGAAAAGTTAACTTAGTCACTGGGATCTTCCCTGGCCCCAGTGATTCCTGAAAGATTACCACCAATGCCTGGACAATCTCCTCAGCTATCTCCTTTCGAACTCTAGGGTCTAATCCATCCAGTTTGGGTGATTTATCCACCTTCAAACCTTTCAGCTTCCCCATCACTTTCTACTTAATGAAATGTAGAAGCAGTTGGGATTCAAGTGAATTCCTTGAGGAAGATGGAGGGTGTTGGACTATACCTAAGAGAGAAAAGAGCTAAAAGGCAACACGCGCTGAATTTGGCAGATAGCTTATCTTGAGAATGAGGCTTAAAAGTAGTTCTGGGATTTACATATTAAGGAACCAAAATCTGTCACTCATTCTAAAAGATGAAAGACTTAACAACAATCAAGGTTTGTTAAATATATCATTTTACTTGCACAACACTACAATCTTGTTGTGATAAATTCTGTGTCTTATGGTCCTGCTCCACAATCACCTGAAGGAGCAGCGCTCAGAAAGCTAGTGCTTCCAAATAAACCCGGTCTATAACCCGGTGTTGTGTGATTTTTAACCTTATCTGCCAAAGCCAGCTCATGTCCCCTTTTAGCTCTTTTCTCTCTTAGGTGTACTCCACTACCCTCTACCTTCCTTGTGGAATTCACTTGAATCTCAGCTGCTTATACATTTCATATGCCTCCGTATTTTTCTTGACAAAAGGCTCAATAATTCTAGTCAATCCAAGGTTCCCTACTCCTGCCATCCTTACCCTTCACTCTAACAGGAACATACTGGCCCTGAACCCTCATTAACTCACTTTTGAAAGCCTCCTACTTACCAGATGTCCCTTTGCTTGCAAATAGCCTCCCCCAATCAACTTTTGAAAGTTCCTGTCTAAGGCCATCAAAACTGGCCTTGCCCCAGTTTAGAACTTTAACTGGTAGACCACACCTATCCTTTTCCATAGCTTTTTAACAACTGAAGGAATTTTGGTCACAAATTACTCCTCTTCCATGATTTGCCCTGCCTTACTTTCCAGGAGGAAGTAAGTTTTGCCCCTTTTCTCATAAGGTCATTTACATATTGCATGAGATATTCTTCCTAAACCCAAGTTATAAATTTCTTTCCATCCAAGCCCTTAACACTGTGGCAGTCCCAGTCAATGTTAGCAAAGTTAAAATCCCCGATTGCAATCCTATTATTCTTGCAATTTTCTGTGATCTACCGACATATTTGCTCCTCAATCTCCCACTGACTTTTCATCCACACAGTCAGTCACCGGAGGCGGGAATTGAACCCGGGTCTCTGGCACTGTGAGGCAGCAGTGCTAACCACTGTGCCACCGTGCCGACATATTTGCTCCTCAATCTCCCACTGACTTTTCACTGTTGTCCCAATACCGATAGTGTTCCACAAAATACATCCATTTTTCCCACACCACCCCTTCAACATGTACTTACCTATCTTCTAATCTCCTTACCAATTTCATGTGGCTTACGATCCAGAGATTACAACCTTTGAGGTCCCATTTTAATGTTGTTCCTAATTCCTGATATTCCTTAAATAACAAAGAGGTTTGATGAGGGCAGAGCGGTAGATATGATCTATATGGACTTCAGTAAGGTGTTCGACAATGGGAGACTGGTTGGCGAGGTTAGATCTCATGGAATACAGGGAGAACTCACCATTTGGATACAGAACTGGCTCAAAGGTAGAAGACAGTGGGTGGTGGTGGAGGGTTGCTTTTCAGACTGTAGGCCTGTGACCAGTGGAGGGCCACAAGGATCAATGTTGGGTCCACTACTTCTCATCATTTATATAAATGATTTGGATGTGAGCATAAGAGGTATAGTTAGTAAGTTTGCTGATGACACCAGAAATTGGAGGTGTAGTGGACAGCAAAGAAGGTTACCTCAGATTCCAATGGGATCGTGATCAGATGTGCCAATGGGCAGAAAAGTGGCAGATGGAGTTTAATTCAGATAAATGGGAGGTGCTGCATTTTGGGAAAGCAAACTTAGCAGGACTTATACACTTAATGGTAAGGTCCGAGGGAGTGTTGCTAAACAAAGAGACCTTAGAGTGCAGGTTCATAGCTCCTTGAAAGTGGAGTCACAGGTAGATAGGATAGTGAAGGTGTTTGGTATGCTTTCCTTTATTGGTCAGAGTATTGAGTACAGGGGTTGGGAGGTCATGTTGCGGCTGTACAGGACATTGGTTAGGCCACTGTTGGAATATTGCATGTAATTCTGGTCTCCTTCCTATCGGAAAAATGTTGTGAAACTTGAAAGGGTTCAGAAAAGATTGACAAGGATGTTGCCAGGGTGGGAGGATTTGAGTTATAGGGAGAGGTTGAATAGGCTGGGGCTGTTTTCCCTGCAGCGTCGGAGGCTGAGGGGTGACCTTATAGAGGTTTATAAAATCATAAGGGGCATAAATAGATAAAGTCTTTTCCCTGGGGTCAGGGAGTCCAGAACTAGAGGGCATAGGTTTAAGGTGAGAGGGGAAAGACATAAAAGAGACCTAAGGGGCAGCTTTTTCACTCAGAGGGTGGTACGTGTGTGGAATGAGCTGCCAAAGGAAGTGGTGGAGGCTGGTACAATTGTAACATTTCAAAGGCATCTGGATGGGTATATGAATAGAAAGCATTTGGAGGGATGTGGGCGAGGTGCTGGCAGGTGGGACTAGATTGGGTTGGGATATCTGGTCGGCATGGACGGGTTGGACCAAAGAGTCTGTTTCCATGTTGTACATCTCTATCACTCTATGCCCTTCATCTTGGCAACAGATAGATAACACACCATGCAGGCCTCTCAGTCTTCCTCACAGACAACACTATCTGTCTCCCGAATTATCAAATCCTCTACCGCTACGACTTTCCTTTGTTCTCTTATTGCATGGCTTCTTGGATCATTGTGCTGTGGTCAGTTTAATCATCCTCTTTCCTCATCCAACCATCCAGGGAGCAAGCACCTTGGACAAGATGAAGAGCTGAGGCACCTTCAGTGCAATTTTCAGAATCCCTCTACCTGCCTCAGTGGTTGTCACACCCTCCTGTCCCTCACCAGTGGCCAAATTTGAAATATTTAAGCTACACATTGTGACTGCCTGCAATACAGCATTAACGTAAGCTCTCGCCGTCCTGGGTGTGTCACAGAGTCTGAAGATTGGATTCCTGTTCATCAATTCAGATGCTGCTTGAGCTGCAGTCACTCAGTGCAGTTGCGACTGCTTGTAATGGAATCCAAAGCTCGAAAACAAAACAAACAATACATCACCTGTGCTGCCATTTCTAATATAGTTAAAAAATCACACTACACCAGGTTATAGTCCAACAGGTTTATCTGCAAGGACGATAACCAGGTGTGTGATTTTTAACTTTGTCCACCCCAGTAAAACACTGGCACTTCCGCATCACTTCTAATATAGTTAGTTAGATTTTACATATTGTTAAAAAATTGATTGGTCCTACATTGTTGTACTCCTTTCTGAATCTACTACTATTTAATGTCAGTCCCTAACTAGCCAATCAAACCAAAACTTCTCCACTTCATTCTTCCCTCCCTGCGACTCAGGCATTCTGAACACTTTCTCTGCTCTTTCCCAGACTGCGTCACTGTTAGGCCAAATGCAAGGACACACTCTTCTCAGAGTGCTTCATTAAGATGCCAACTGGGAGGACACCCTTCCCAGACTGGTTCACTGTGATACCAACAGCAAGAAACCCCTTCCCAGACTGCTTCAAGGCAATGTTGACTGTGAGGACGCCCTTCCCAGACTCCTTCACTGTTAGGCCAACTGTAAGGACACACTCTTCTCAGAGTGCTTCATTATTATGCCAACTGGGAGGAAAGCCCTCCCAGACTGCTTCAAGGCAAAACAGGAACAAAGAACATTTACAGCCCGGGAACAGGCCCTTGGGCCCTCCAACCCTGAGCCAATCCAAATCCACTGTCTAAATCTGTCGCCCAATTCTAAGCATCTGTATCCCTCTGCTCCCCACCTACTCATACATCTGTCCAGACGCATCTGAAAATGAATCTACCGTGCCTACCTCTGCTGGCAATGCATTCCCAGCGCCTACCACCCTCTGTATGAAGTACTTGCTTTGTGTATCCCTCTTAAACTTTCCACCTCTCACCTTGAATGCATGACCTCTCGTTATTGAATCCTTCACCCTGGGAAAAAGCTTATCTCGATCCACCCTGTCTATACCCTTCATGATTTTGTAAACCTCAATCTCCTTTTTTCTAATGAAAACAATCCTAACCCACTCAACCTGTCTTCATAGCTAGCACCTTCCATACCAGGCAACATCCTCGTAAAACTTCTCTGCACCCTCTCCAAAGCGTCCACATCCTTTTGGTAACGTGGCAACCAGAACTGTACACAGTATTCCAAATGTGGCTGAACCAATGTGTACAATTCTAATATGACCTGCCAGCTCTTATACTCAATACCCAGTCCGATGAAGGCAAGCATACCATATGCCTTCGTGACCACTCTATCCACCTGTGCAGCAACTTTCAGGGTACAATGGACCTGAACTCCCAGATCTCTCTGCTCATCAACTTTTCCCAAGGCTCTTCCGTTGACTGTATAATTGGCTCAAGAATTAGACTTCCCAAAATGCATCACCTCACATTTGCCTGGAGTGAACTCCATCTGCCACTTCCCCGCCCAACTCTCCAGACTATCTATATTCTCCTGTATTCTTTGAAGTCCCCTATGCTTTCTGCTACTCCACCAATCTTAGTGTCATCTGCAAATTTGCTGATCATACCAACAGTGCCCTCTTCCAGATCATTTATGTATATTACAAACAACAATGGCCCCAACACTGATCCCTGTGGAACACCACTGGTCACCTTTCTCCTTTGAGAAACTCCCTTCAACTACTACTCTCTGTCTCCTGTTGCTCAACCAGTTCTTTATTCACCTAGCTAGAACAACCTGCACACCACGTGACTTCATTTTCACTATTATTTTACCATGGGAACCTTATCAAACACCTTACTAAAGTCCATGTATATGACATCTACAACCCTTCCTTCATCTATCAACTTGGTCACTTCCTCAAAGAACTCTAAGTTGGTAAGGCATGATCTCCCCCGCACAAAACCATGTTGCCTCTCACTGATAAGCCCATTCATTTCCAAATATAAACAAATTTTAATCCCTCAGTACCTTCTCCAGCAACTTTCCCACAACTGACGTCAGGCTCACTGGTCTGTAGTTACCCGGAATATCCCTATTACTGTTCTTGTACAGGGAGACAACATGAGCAACCCTCCAGTCCTCCAGCACCTCACGTGTGTTTAAGGATGCTACAAAGATATCTGTCAGGGTCCCAGCTATTTCCTCTCTCACCTCCCTTAGCAACCCTGGGATAGATCCCATTCGGTCCTGGGGATTTGTCCCCTTAATAACCTCTAGCGTACCCAACTTCCTTACATAAGGCGATCCTGACTGTGAGGATGCCCTTCCCAGGTAAAGCCACTGGAACATATTCTGGAAATATTTTGGTGAAGCTTTTCACTGTGCCTCGGAACATGTGACAATAAACTCAATTCAATTCAAATCCCAACATGAAATATAAATTCCATAAATCAAATTTGGAATTGAAAGTTAGTCTCAGTAATGGCAACCATGAAACTAACAGAGTCATCGAAAACCCATCTGATTCACTGATCTACTCTGCATGTGGAAACTTACCGTCCTTCCCCAAACGTTCATGTGACCCGAGATCTACTGCAATGTCGGTCATTTCTTAACCACTCTCTGAAATAACCTCGCAAGCCATTCAGTTCAAAATACAAATCAGGAGTGGCAACAAATGCACTTATCAGTGATATCCACGTCCCACAAAAGACTTAGAAGAAAAAAAGACAACAGTGCTCCAGATCGACACCAGAAACCGTATGAGAGTATTGGAATAGTCAGGTTAGGAATAGAAGAGGCACGAGCGAGAGTTTTAGCAGCAAATCGGCTGAAGGCGGAGGAGATGGGAGGTGCCACAGAAGTGAAAATGGACAGCCTTGATGGAACAGATGTGTATCAGAATATCAGCTCAGGGTGAGGAGGTTTTGTTCAGGCTCAGACATTGCAAAAACAGAATCCAACCGATTAAGTCAGATGTGAACTCTCACTTGCAGAGTAGGCATGACTGGCTAAATGGCCTGTGCCAGCTTGAGTTCCTGATACCCATGCCCAAGAACCATTAACAATATGAAGGAAAAAGTGGGCATGTGGCCATGAGTGGCATACAGTGTAATTGCAAGAGACTTGAGGGAGAAAGGGAGTGTCATGCAAAGCAATGAGCACTGAGACGCCATCAGACAGACAAGGAAAAATTACGGAAGGTTCTGGGTAAACGGATAGGACAAGGGGAGATGTTCAAGGCAGGCTCATGGGAGCATGTGAAGCAGCAGAAACGGTGGTTTGTCTCAATCTTAGTGACAAAGGAGTCAGTCAAGTCCTCGTGCATCTTGTTGCTGGTGAGGATGGAGGAGACGGGGAGAGGAGGAGCCCTTTGAAAGTAAACAGCTTGTGTTAGAGATATTAAAGAGTCAACACACTATACATAATAAAGCTGATTTGACTTTTATCCAGAATATTAACACCAATAACGTAGCTGTGAATATATCAACTGAGACGGACTCCAATGAACATGGTTCAGTCCTGGGTGTGAGTAGCAGCAAAATCCCATCACTGTAGTGACTTGTGAACTCGCTGGTGTCTCAGCAATGTGGATGAATCAATGAAACTCTTTCCACACTTAGAGCAGGTAAATGCTCTCTCCCCACTATGTACTCGGCGGTGTGTCAGGAGGTTGGATGAATTAGTGAAGCCCTTCCCACACTGAGTGCAGGTGAATGGTTTCTCCCCATTGTGGGTGCGCTGGTGGGTTAGCAGGGTGGACGATTGAGTGAATCTCTTTCCACACTCAAAGCAGGTGAACGGCCTCTCTCCAGTGTGAATTCGCTGATGGGCAGTGAGCTCGGATGATCGCCTGAACCCAGTCCCACAACAAGAGCATGTAAATGGTCTCTCATCAGTGTGAACAAGTTGATGGGACGTCAGTTCCCAAGAACTTTTATAGCATTTCCCACAGTCTTTGCATTTGAAAGGTCTCTCCCCGGTGTGAACACGCTGGTGTTTCAGCAGGATTGATGACTGAGTGAATCCCTTCCCACATTCAGGGCAGGTGAACGGTCTCTCTCCGGTGTGACTGCGCCGATGAATTTCCAACTCAAATGGATAATTGAATCCCTTCTCACAGTCTCCACATTTCCAGCGTTTCTCCCCAGTGTGGCTGCGCTTATGTTTTGACAGGCCAGATGACTGGCTGAAGCCTCGTCCACACACAGGACACGTGTACGGTTTCTCTACACTGTGAGCAGTGCTTTTACCTTCCATGTTCAAAAATCGGATAATGTTCAGGTTGTGACGATTTGGGTTTCAGTTTTTCCACTGCAGTTCCACCTTTCTAACAGAGAACTAGGTTTAAAACAGCATTAGGTGAGGGACAAACAACTAAAAAAAACACAGGCAGAATCTGAAACTGAGCTGAATGAATCTTGTCATTCATGGGACTAACACTAGGGTAAAGTGAGCATCAAAGCTACTAGATTGTGATAACGCAGCTGGTTCACTGATGTTTTTCAGGGAACCCAACATCTGGTGTGGACCTATATAAGAACCTGCCCTTTATGAGAGGAGAGAGTGTGAGGGAAAGAATCAGGCAGGGGGGAGGG
>NC_057754.1:9717992-9771232 GCF_004010195.1 Chiloscyllium plagiosum
TCTGGACAGATGCATGAGTAGGTGGGGAGCAGAGGGATACAGATCCTTAGGAATTGGGCGATAGGTTTAGACAGTGGATTTGGATCAGCTCAGGCTTGGAGGACCGAAGGGCCTGTTCCTGGGCTGTACATTTTCTTTGTTCTTTTTCTTCTTTGAAACTATTCACCTCAACCCTTCGGAGTGGGAGTGGATTTCACTCCTCACCACCCTCCGAAGGAAGATGTTTCTCCCAAATTCCGGACCAGATTTCCTGGTGACCACCTTGTGTTGAAGATCTCTCTTTGTCTGCATCCCCACGAATGAAGATATTCTCTCTCTCTCTCTCTCTATCCCCCGTGTCAATACCTTACATTATTTCAAAGAACTCTAACAGGTCACTCCCTCAGCCTTCGATTTACAAGCAGAAAGGAGACCCAGATTGTTAACCACTTCCACATAAAGTTAAAAATCACACAACACTGGGTTATAGACCAACAGGTTCATTTGGAAGTACCAGCTTTCGGAGCTCTGCTCCTTCATCAGGTAGCTAGTGGGACAGGATCATAGGACACAGAATTTATAGAAAAAGATTAAAGTGGCGTACAACTGAGGCAATGTATTGAACTAATCTAGATGGCTGCTCAGTCTTTAATCACTTAGAATGGGACTGCAGGTTTCGATTAATTAATATGTAAATCTCAGAACTTCTTTGAATTCACATTCCTGAGATAATTTAAGGGTTTTTTTTAAAAGAAAAGGTGACATTACCACTCAGACAATGCATTCCAAGTATAAGGTTAGACTCTATCTGTATTCCAACCTTGAGTCAGACTGGTTCTATTTCCTAAGTAGGAATTTATAAAATGTCACGTGGACTGACTGCCTGCAGATTGTGTGCTTTTTGAACAAAATAGAATGTTTCTGCAAACACAAATCTGCAAATGCAAATTTATCCCACAGACTTGTATGTGTGTGTGTACGTGTGTGTGTTGTGTGTGTGTATGTGTGTGTGTGTGTGAGTGTGAGAGAGAGGGAGGGAGGGAGAGAGAGAGTGTGAGTCAGTGAGTGAGTGTGAAAAAGAGAGAGAGAGAGAGAAAAAAAAGGTGGTATCATGGGATGATACTGAGAGACATTACATATATGAAATGCAACCAGAACTTCTAACAAAACCTTCTAAATCCCAAACTTCCACCATTTGAACAGAATAAGGTATTGGGCTGTTGTGTGCACTATCGCATTCAAGTTCCCCTCCATTGTTCACTTTCCACTGTACTCCCGTTACTTTGGTTTAATCTGAGTACACATGACAATAAATCTGATTCTAATGTGAAATTGTTCTTGCTGATTTGGACTCATTATTATTCCTTCATTCTTTACTGTGTGAAACTCCTCACCTGACAGGCCTGTGGGAGTCCCTTCATTACATGGACTGCAATTCAAGATAGTCTCCATAGGCAGCTGGGGATTGAGGATATTTGCAAGATACCGAAGGGGGAATGGGAAGAGGACAAGCTGATTTGCCTCTTTTAGGGAACCAACACAGGCAAAACTGGCTAAATGACTTCCTTCTCTGTCAATCTGACATAGCACTGGGACACAGACAGACTTACACACCTATTGTTCAAAAACCACTGCTGTGTTGGGAATGTAATGTAAAAGTAGTTCTGGGATTTACATACCAAAGAACAGAAACCAGCATATCCTGTTTTAAAAGATGGAAGTTTAAATCTAAGATTGTTTACTGTATCACATCTCCCTGACACTGGGACTCCTTTGGCTATAAATTCTGTGAGTGTGATCTTAACCTCCACAACCACCTGATGAAGGAGCGACACTCCGAAAGCTAGTGTTTCCAAATAAACCTGTTGGACTATGACCTGGTGGTGTGTGTGATTTGTAACTCCTTCAGTCTTGGAATTACGCAATGATTTCACAAAAAGGGTTAATGAAGACAAACCTCTGTGAGTAACACCCACCTTGTCTCTAGACTCAGGCTTGGGAGCAACGCCTGCAAGAAAGTAACAGTAAGATATCTGCTACAAAATGAATAAACTCTGAAAATGTTCAGCAGGTCAAGCTGTATCTATGAAGAGAGAAACAGTTAATGTTAGCATGTATGCACAAGAATTTGAAAATTAAAAATTATGCCGATACTGAAGATCAATGTACAGTAATAGAAGATAAAATGGACTGGAGCACAGAAAAAAAATCAGTTGCTGACTATGGAAGGGTCTCTAGGGAGATAAAAGTTGATCAGTGAGTAGCACATGGTTGGGAATGGTTCAGACACATTAAGACATGGTCAGTGGAAGTTAACAGTGAAACAATGAACAGAAGTAAATATACCACTATCATTTATGGAGGCAGTTAGACAAATCGCAAAGAGGTGATTTTGGAGTATAGAGGCGAAACACACGAGTGGATACGGACAGAGTCAAGGACTCTCCCACAGATACGCGATCACAGCACCAAAGGTTCAAACTGTAGATGTATTGTCAAAAATACTCACCTTGGAAGCAACTTTTGTTTTCAAGTTAAAAATCTCCTGCTGGAACCCGAGGCTGGAACGTTATCATAAGAACTACTCAGTTCGGATGGTGAGGTTCCAGAACATGCTAAGATTAGTAAGTAGCAGCTTTAGCAGGCATAAAGATGCATAAACCCCCAGCAGCTGATGAGATTAATCCCAGGCTGCTTTGAGAGGCAAAGGAGGAGATTGCTGAGGTCCATGTGGAAACATTTATGTTGCTAGCCACAAATGAAGTCCCAGATAACTGGAAGATAGTTAACATGGTTCTTTGCTTGAGAACGACAGCAGGGATAGGCCAGGTTAGTCTGACTTCAGTGGTAGGGAAATTACCGGAAAAAATTCTGAGGGACAGGATTAATCAACATTAGCAAAGGTGGGATTGATCAGAGAAAGTGAGCATGGATTTGTTAGAGGGAGATCCTGCATGACTAATTTAATTACATTTTTTGAAAAGGTGACTAAATATAATGATGAGGTAGTTCAGTCAGTGTGGTTCACATGCACATCAGTAAGGTTTTGGCAAGGCCCCAAATGGAAGGATTGTCCAAAAGGTAAAGGCCCATTGGATCCAAGGTGAGTTAGCAAACTAGATCCAAGATTGGCCTGCAAATAGGAGGCAAAGGGTGAAGGGAGGTTTTTGTGATTGGAAGCCTGTGACGAGTGTTGTACCATAAGGATTGCTGCTGGGACCCTTGCTGTTTGCAACCTATATTAATGACTTGGATGTGAACACAGAAGGTATAAGTTTGTAAGTTTGCAGATTGCACAAAAATTAGTGTTGTTGACAGTGAGCAGGATGATCGCAGGCGACAATCTGATATTGAGCAACTGGTAAATTGAGCAGAGCAACAGCAGGTGGAATTTAATCCTGGTAAGTGCAAGGTGATGCATTGTGGAAGGTCTAATAAGGGAAGGATATGCACAAGGAATGGTAGGTCCCTGGGGAGTATTGAGGAACAAAGGGAATCTTAGCGTACAAGTCTGTAGATCCCTGAAAGTGTCAGTACAGGTAGGCAGGTTGGTGAAGGCGGCATACAGGATGCTTCCCTTCATGAGAAGAACCCCTCATCTTTTACCTCAGAACCCTCCAACCCCAGGGCATCAATGTGGATTTCACCAGTTTCCTCATTTCCCTTCCCCCACCTTACCCCAGTTTCCTCATTTCCCTTCCCCCACCTTACCCCAGTTCCAACCTTCCAGCTCAGCATTGCCCTCATGACCTGTCCCACCTGTCAATCCTCCTTCCCACCTATCCGCTCCACCCTCCTCTCCGACCTATCACCTTTACCCCTTCCTCCATCCACCTATTGCAGTCTCAACTACCTTCTCCCCAGCCCCCTCCCCCCATGTATCTCTCCACTCCCGAGGCTTCCAGTCTCATTCCTGATGAAGGGCTCCTGCCCGAAATGTCGATTCTCCTGCTCCTCAGGTGCTGCCTGACCTGCTGTACTTTTCCAGCGACTCACTCTAATCTTGACTCCCTTCATTAGCTCGAACGTAGAACATAAGAAAAAGAAAATCTGTTACAACTTGATAAAATATTGCTTAGACCACAGATGGAATTCTAGTTGCCACACTATCGGAAGGACATGATTGCACTGGAGAGGGTGCAGAGGAGATTCACCAGGATCTGGTTTGGGATGGAAAGTCTCAGTTACAGGGCAGCCTATATAGGCTGGGTTTGTTTTCCTTGTAGCAGAGGAGGCTGAGAGGGGATCTGATTGAGGTATAAAATTGTGAGACATATAGACAGGGTACATTGTGAGGTTCTCCCAATGGCAGACATGTCGAAGACCAAGGGGTACAATATTAAGCTGAGGCGTAAATGGCTAGAGGAGATCTGAGGAAAGAGTTTTTTTCACCCAGAAGATGTCGAAACATAGAACGTGTTGCCTGAGGTGGCAGAAACAATATTTAAGAAGAATCTGGATAAGCAGCTAAAATTCCAGAGCATGGTAAGCAATGGATTAAGTGCAGGGAAATGGAATTTGGTCTTTTTGGTCAGCATATACATGGTGGGGCAAAGGGCATGTTTTTATGCTGTATGACTGACTGGAGTCAGAAAAATAAAGTTGCACAATGGAGGCAGGTCATGACACCGTGCAATTCTGAAGGACTGAGGAGGGGTGTGGGGCTTCAAGTGCATGATTTCCATGGCAACACTAAGATTGTCTTCATCACAGCAAAGGAGACTGAGGGGCGATTTGATTGAGGTATACAACCTCATGGTATTTTAGACAAGATACAGGAAGCAAGTCTGGTCCCATTAGCTGCTGTAAAAAACACAATGGGCAAGAGATGGAAGGAGATGAGAACAGAGGGGAAAGACTGAAATCTGACTTCCAACAAAAAGTATCTTGCACCACTTAAACTCCAAGGCTGGTAACATCCAGGTTCTGGTAATTTGGGTCAGCTCAAAATCTGATATTTTACCTCATATTTCAAGTGAGTGGCATTGGTTAGCACTGCTGCCTCACTGCGCCAAGGACTGGGGTTTGATTTCAGCCTCGGGCGACTGCCTGTGTAAAGTATGCACATTCTCCCACTGTCTCTGTGGGTTTCTGCCTGGTGCTGTGGCTCCTCCCACTATCAAAAATGATGTGCAGGCTAGGTGGATTATCCATGCTAAATGCTGGGTAACGGGGACAGGATGAGCCATGGGTCTAGCTGGGATACCCTCCACTTGATGGGCTGAATGGCCTCTGACTGCACTGTAGGGATCCTATACTACATTTCCACCTGCAAAACCTCACATCATAGCCACTTGAAAAGAAGCTTCCAAAATGAACAAAAGCAAATAGTGTTATGGAGAATCCAAAGGGTTTTTTTCAAATACATGAAGGACAAAAGGGTAACATGGGAGAGAATAGGGCTCCTTAAAGATCAGCAAGGCTGCCTAATGTGCAGAACTGCAGGAGATTGGGGAGATGCTGAACAAATATTTTGTGTCAGTTCTTACTATGCAGAAGGAATGGAAGCTAGCGAACTCGGGAAGATAAATAGCAATATTTTGAAAAGTGCCCAAAATACAAACGAGGAGGTGCTGGATGGTTCAAAATACATAAGGATGGATAAGTTCCCAGGACTGGATCAGGTGTACCCTCGAACCTTATGGAAAGTTAGGGCCTCTGGCTGAGATATTTGTATCATCGATAGCAATGGATGAGGTGCCAGAAGAACGGAGGTCGTGTAATGTGGTGCCACTATTTAAGAAAGGTGGTATGGAAAAGCCAGGGAACTAAAGACTGCTGAGCCTGATATCATTGGTGGGCATGTTGTTGGAGCTGTTTCGGAGGGTCAGGATTTACATGCATTTGGAAAGGCAAGGGCTGATTAGGAATAGTCAGCATGGCTTTGAGTGTGGGAAATCATGCCTCATTGATCTGACTGAAGTTTTTGAAGTGACAAAGAGGGCTGATGAAGGCAGCGCCTTGAACATTGTCTAAATAAATTTCATTAAGGTGTATGACAAGGTTCCGCATGGTAGACTGGTTAACAAGGTTAGGTCACACGGAATTAAAGGGAGAACTAGCCATTTGGATACAAAATTAGCTAAAAGGTAGGAGACAGAGAGTGGTGGTGGAGGGCTGCTTTTTGGATTGGAGGCCTGTGACCAGCAGTGTGCCGCAAGCATCAGTGCTGGGTCCACTGCTTTTTGTCATTTATATAAATGATTTGGATATGAATGTAGGAGTTATGGTTGGTAAGTTTGCAGAAGACATCAAAATTGATAGAATAGTGATAACCAAGAAGGTTACCTCAGAGTACAATGGGACCTTGATCAGACGGGCAGAGGAGTGGCAGATGTTGTTTCATTTAGATAAACGTGAGCTGCTACATTTTGATCAGGCAAATCAGGGCAGGACATGCACTTAGTGGCAAGGTCTGGGGAGTGCAGGTTCATAGTTCCTTGAAAGTGGCTTTGCAGGTAGATAGGGTAATGAAGAAGTCATTTGGTATGCTTGCTTTTATTGGTCAGTGCATTTCAGTATAGGAGTTGGGAGGTCATGTTGCAGCTGTACAGGACATTGGTTTGGCTAATTTTGGAATACTGCATTCAGCTTTGGTCTCCCTGCTATAGGAAGGATGTTGTGAAATTTGAAAGTGTTCAGAAAAGATTTACAAAGATGTTGCCACAGTTGGACGGTTTGAGCTATAGCTGAGAACATGTATAGAGTATAAGCAGGTTGGGAAAGAGTCAAGTTCTGAGTTTTGTAAAACAAGAGGTTCAGCTGGGCACGGCCCAGATCAGATACGAACTTACAGTTAACAATGGGGCACTGGAGACAAGGGTTAACAAGGTGGAAAAGCATTCATTATGTACAGCCATTTAACAATATGGAAGCATTCAGTATGTAACGTCAGTTTAACAAGGTGATAAGTATTCATTATGTGAAGCCAGTTAAGATTAATTGTGTAATAGCAAATGACGTGATCTTTGCTATTGACACTCGCTGATTGTAACAATCACCCATTCAATCTGTATGTTGCCTTATCTGGATGCTCCTTCCTGTAAAATGACTATATAGTTCCAGTGTACATGGGTGATTGTTCTCTCTCCCTCCAGGGCCCAGAATAAAGGTGAAGGAGGTAAAACTTCCGGGGGGGGGGGGGGGGGGATGGGATGACAATATTGGAGTAGTCAGCAGGATCCAAACAGACAGTTATGGTCAGGGTGGCTAGGCCCACAAGGGAAGATTTTAAACCTTGGTACCTCTTGCTGTTCCTGTGCGCTGGAGACGGTTCCCTTGCTCCATCATTCTCTATTCTATGGATTCCTCGAATGGTAATAAGTTCAATCGAGAGACAAAATTTCGCAAGTGCACTGGCAGGCAGAGGTTCGAGTCCTCTGTGCTGCTTTGGGGGAAGGGGGGTATGATTGAGGTTCCGGTCCTCTGCACGGTATTGAGATTCAAGTCCCCTGGGGTGGGTGTAATTGAGGTTCGAGTCCCCTGGGGTGGGTGTGATTGAGGTTCGAGTCCCCTGGGGTGGGTGTGATTGAGGTTCGAGTCCTCTGCGCAGTACTGGTGTTTGATTTCCCTGGGGTGGGTGTAATTGAGGTTAGAGTCCTCTGCACGGTACTGGGGTTTGATTCCCCTGGGGTGGCTATAATTGAAGTTTGAGCCCCCAGGGTGGGTAATTGAGGGTTGAGTCCTCTGCACAGTATGGGGTGCGAGTCCCCTGGGGTGGCTGTAATTGAGGGTCAAGTCCTCTGCGCGGTACTGGGTTTTGATTTCCCCTGGGGTGGTTAATGAGGGTAGAGTCCTCTGAGCAGTACTGGGGTTCGAGTCCCCTGGGGTAGGTAATTGAGTTTCGAGTCTCCGCTCTGTGGTAAGGTTCGAGCCCTCTGCACGGCACTGGGGTTCAAGTCCCCCAGGGGTGGGTGTGATTGACGGTTGTGTCCTCTGCGCGGTACTTGGTTTTGCTCTCACCTGGGGTGGGTGTAATTTAGGTTTGAGTCCCTCGCTCTGTGGTAAGGTTCGAGCCCTCTGCATTTGAGCGAGGTTCGAGCCCCCGTGGGGAGTAAAGCGAGAAAGGGGTTAAAGTCCCCTAGTGGTGAAATTTGAGGCTCTGAGAGTCTTTGTTCTGGGGGCAAGAGTGAGGCTTGGATTGGTGCACCATGTGGTCCGTTGTGAGGGCTCTGGTTTTATAAATGTAATTTTAATGAGAGAATGCAAAACAAAATGAGAAATGCTGAAATTAAGGCTGTACTAATACCTGGGTTGAAAAGGAAAGTTTCAATGTGAATTTTGCCATGCTGTGTGTGTGTGATGTTTAAAAATTTTGGTTTGTTAAAAGCCTGGTTCAGAAAATCCTTTTAAGTAATTGTTTTGCCTTGTTTGAATTAGGATCTCAATTGAATGTGTTTTGTGGGTTATATAATGGGGCAGATTTTGTTTTTACATTAAAATTGTACAATTTTATGTCCTTTTTTAAAATAATCAAACTTGCAACCTTTAAAACAATTTGACTGAGTGCCTTGAGCCACTGATGTGTTTGAAATTCTACAATCACTGTTTAAAAAGGAACAGTTGGGTCAGTGGTCATGCTTTAGCCAGATGAGAGTACAGTGTATTGTATTAAAATATCTTCAATGACTAAAGCACAGGAAACATTTTGTTTTCTTGCTGTTCCAGACTTTTGAAATACTTATCCTGACAGCTTTCACATTAGCCAAGTATCAATTTGTTAAAGGAAAATTAGTTTTGAATAACCCTAGAGAATTTGATTTTAGGACCATTGATTGTTGTTTATAAATGACTGACTTGTTTAGGCAGGACAATTTACAAGTTTATGGATTGTATAAAACTTGATGATGTCATAACTAGTGAACAGAGTAACAGATTTCAAGAATTCAAAGAATGATGAAATAGGCAGACACAATTTAGCGTAGTTAAAACCACCTTAGCAAGGAAGGAATGAGAGAGGAAATGCAAAGATACTTTCAGCAGCTAACATTGTCTCTAGAGTTTCTCCATTCGCAGGTAAAACATGCCTTCTGCCCACCGCCCACCCTTCCACAGCCTGATCCAATGGATTCAATCAGCTCCCCAGTCATGGGCACAAAAAGTGAAGAAATTAACAACAATGAAGAAGAGGCTTTTTGTCAGTGGCCTTCCTATGGACATTAAACCATGTGCAATTACAACATTTAAAAGGCATCCAGAGGGTCATACGAATATGAAGGGCTTAGATATGAGCCAAATACTAGCAATGGGACTAGGTTCATTTAGGATGTCTAGTCGGCATGGACAAGTTGGATCAAAGGGGCTGATTCTCTGCTGTCCATCTCTATGACCCTGTGGGAATATATGAATTCGGTGCCACAATGGGCATGACCCTGCATTGTCTGATCCATCATTCGGTAAGATTGCAGCTGATCTGACTGTAACCTCAACTTCACATTCCCAGCTACTCTCCGTAACATTTCACTGCTTTGCTTATCAAAAGTCCATCTACCGCTACCTTAAAAATATTCAATTAATCGGCTTGCACTTCCATGTTTGATTCATGCATGGGATGTGGGTGCCACTGGTTCAGGCTGCTTTTGATTTGGAAGACCACTTGCAGTTGGCGGTGTTCGCATGCGTCTGCATCCATGGCGTTTTTAGGTTGCAGATGTTGCTGGTTTGGAAGGTTCTGTAAAAAGAATTTTGGTGAGATACTGTAGTGCATCTTGTAGATGGCAGTCATTATCACCACCATGTGCAAAGTTGCAGGGAGTGAACTTTGAAGATGGTGCATAGGTTGCTAATTGAGTGGACTGTGTTTTACTGGGTGATGCTTGTAGGTGATTATTAGCACTGGTGATAGGCATTTAAGAGTCCTACAGCACGGAGACAGGCCCTTTGGCCCAAACTGGTCCATGCTGACCAAAATGTCCATCCACGCTAACCCCATTTACCTGCATTTGGCCCATATTCATCTAAACCTTTCCTATCCATGGATTTGTCCAAATGCGTTTTGAATGTTGTTAATGTACCTGCCTCAACCACTTCCACTGGCAGCTCATTCCACCCTCTGTTTAAAAAAAGTTGCCCCTCAGGTTCCTTTTTATTCTTTCCCCTCTCACCTTAAACTGAGTTCAACCCTGTCAAGTGTGAGGTTGTCCATTTTGGAAGGTCAAATAAGAATGCGGAATACAGGGTTAACGGTAGGGTTCTTAGTAAGGTGGAGGAGCAGAGGGATCTTGGGGTCTATGTTCATAGCTCTTTGAAAGTTGCCACTCAGGTGGATAGAGCTTGTAAGAAGGCCTATGGTGTATTAGCGTTCATTAGCAGAGGGATTGAATTCAAGAGTCGTGAGGTGATGTGGCAACTGTACAGGACCTTGGTAAGGCCACATTTGGAGTACTGTGTGCAGTTCTGGTCACCTCATTTTAGGAAAGATGTGGTGGCTTTGGAGAGGGTACAGAGGAGATTTACCAGGATGTTGCCTGGAATGGAGAATAGGTCGTACGAGGATAGGTTGAGAGTGCTAGGCCTTTTCTCATTGGAACGGCGAAGGATGAGGGGTGACTTGATAGAGGTTTATAAGACGATCAGGGGAATAGATAGAGTGGACAGTCAGAGACTTTTTCCCCAGGTACAACAGAGTGTTACAAGGGGACATAAATTTAAGGTGAAGGGTGGAAGGTATGGGGGGGATGTCAGGGGTAGGTTCTTTACCCAGAGAGTGGTGGAATGCGCTGCCTGTGGGAGTGGCAGAGTCAGAATCATTGGTGACCTTTAAGCGGCAATTGGATAGGTACATGGATAGGTGCTTAAGCTAGATCAAATGTTCGGCACATCGTGGGCCGAAGGGCCTGTTCTGTGCTGTATTGTTCTATGTTCTGTGATGCCCTCCAGTCCTCGATTCCCCAACCCTGGGAAAACGACTGAGTGCATTCACCCTGTCCATGCCTCTCATGATCTTATACACTTCTATAAGATCCCACCTCAGCCTCCGCCACTCTAAAGAAAAGGTCCTAGTTTGTCCAATCTCTCCCTATAACTCAAACCTTTCAGTCCTGTCAACATCCTTGCAAATTTCTTCTGCGCTCTTTCGAGTTTAATAACATCCTTCCTGTAGCAAGGTGACCAAAACTGAACACAATATTCCAAATGAGGCCTCACCAACGTCCTGTACAACTGCAACATAGCTTCCCAACTTCTATACTCAATGCCCTGACTGATGATGGCCACTGTCTAGATTAGAGTGGTGCTGGAAAAGCACAGCAGGTCAGGCAGCATCCAAGGAGCAGGAAAATCGACGTTTCGGGCAAACGCCCTTCATCGGGAATGAAGGCCAGTGTGCCAAAAGCCGCCTTCACTGTCTACTTGAGAGTCCATTTTCAGACAACGGTGCACATGAACTCCCAGGTCCCTCTACTCTCCTTAAGGCCCTGCCATTCACCATGAAACTCCTATTTTGATTTGACTTCACAGGCCTCACAATTATCTACATTAAATTTCATTTACCATTTCTCAGCCCACTTCCCCGGCTGATCAAGGTCCCGCTGCAGTTTCTGATAATCTTCCTCACTGTCCATGATACTGCCTACGTTAGTGTCACCTGCAAACTCACTAATCATTGATATAGATAACAAACAGCAATGGACCCTGCACCGACCCCTGAGGCACTCCTTTAAGTCACAGGCCTCCAGTCCGACAAGCATCCTTCCACTATTACCCTCTGCTTCCTACCATCAAGCCAACTGTGTATCTAATTTGACAGCTCCCCCTGGATTCCATGCGACCTAACCTTCCAGAGCAGCCTACCATGTGGAAGCTTATCAAAGGACTTACTGATTTTACGTCTACCATCCTGCCCTCATCAACCTTCCTGGGCACTTCATCAAAGAACTCTAATAAATTTGTGAGACATGACCCCTCATGCATAAAGCCCTGCTGACTACTCCTAATCAAACACTGTCTTTCCAAATGCATGTGCATCATACCTCAATCTTCTCAAGCAACTTCCCCACCACAGATATTAAGCTTATTGGTCAATAGATCCCAGGCTTTTCTTTGCAGCTCTTCTTGAATAAAGGCACAATATTTGCTGTCCTCCAGTCTTCTGGGACCTCATCCTTGGCTAACGATGATGCAAAAATATCAGCCAGGGCATGTGCAATTTTTCTCTAGCCTCTTGGATATAGAGGAACTTACATTATCTAAAATGAGCTGGGCGGGCACTATTTTGTTCAGATAATTGATTATTCAATTAATTGAGCCCCAGAGGAAATCACAGCTTTCTGTGAAGTCTGCTCCCCATTCAAGAGACAAGGCAAAAGCACACTGTGTGCGAGACCCCGCACCCCACAACCCCATCCAACACCGCCCGACCCCCATCCACCCCCCCAACTCCAGTGCAGCCAGACTGTACACCAACAGTTAGACTGCTGCTGCCGCTTTTGTGGGATAAGTCTCCAAATAGCGCGCGCGTGCACACACACACACACAACTTTTTGACAAGTTCCCACTCTGCCCTGTAGAGGACAATGTTAGAGAGATTATCTAGGGAAGAGGGGGGGGGGGTGGTTAGGGTACATCCCTGTGTAGAACTCCAGGGAAAGTGTGGGGGGGGGGAAGAGAGAGAGGGCAGGAGATCAGTCATTTAGGGACGGTTCTTTGATGTAATATTTCTATCAGGACCTTGAGATCACCTTCGGATAATCTGATATTCAGATGATTGATATTCGGATAGTCGAGCTTTCTCTGTATCTGGTCAGGACTAGGAGATTTATTGACCTCTATACATTCTAATAAGTCCAACATCTCCTCTACTGTGATATGGACGGTCCCCAAGATAGGATCACTAACTTCCCCAAGTTACAAGTCTTCATGTCTTTCTCCTCCATGGTAAACAGAGGAGAAATATTCATTGAGGATCGCTTCCATCTCCTGTGATTCTACACATACATGTCCACTTTGATCCTTGAGGGGTCCTATACTCTCTCTAGTTATTTGTTTTTCTTTAATATACTTAAAGAACCTCTTTGGGTTCACCCTAATCTTCTCAGTCACAGAAGATGGCTATCTGGTGTCCCCCTTTTCACCATCCTGATTTCCTTCGTCTGTAAACTCTTCTACCCCCTATATACCTCCAACAGATTCCCTTGATCCCAGCTACCTGTACCTGAGCCATGCCTCCTCTTTTCTAGTCAAAGCCTCAATATCTCTTGTCATCCAGGGTTCCCTATTCCTGTCAACCTTGCCTTTCACCCTCACAGGAATATATAGACCTTGAACTCTAGCTATCTCACTTTTAAAGGCCTCCCATTTGCCGGAGGTCCCTTTGCCTGCAAACAAACTATTCCAATCAACTCCTGTAAGTTCCTTTCTAATTTCATCAAATTTCACCTTGCCCCAATTTAGAACTTGAACTTGCTGTGAACACACTTAAATTCCACCTCATCGAAGTCCTTAATGCTGTGGCAGTCCCAGTCTATGTTCAGAACATTTAAATCTTCTACTATATCAATCCTATTCCTCCTGCCCGTCTCTCTATTTCCAGCATATTTGTCCCTCTAATTCTTGTTGACTATTTGGGGGCCTATAGTACATCCCCAATAACTATCACCATCCCCTTATTTCTTAGCTCCATGCACAAAGCCATAAGCAAACAGTACAGAAACAGATGCTTCAGACTAACTAGTCCGTGCTGAATATAATCCCAAATCTAAACTAGTCTCACCTGCCTGCTCCTGGTTTATATCCTTCCAAACCTTTTCTATTCATGTACTTATCCAAATGTCTTTTAAATATTGTAATTTTACCCACATCCACCACTTCCTTAGGAAGTTGATTCCACACACAAATCCCCCTACGTGGGTTTAAAAAAAAAGTCCCCTTGGTGCTTTTCAAAAAAAATCTTTAACAATGTGTCCCAGAGTCTTGAAATCCCCCATTCGAAGGGAAGAAATCTACCACTAACTATCTATATCGTTCATTATTTTATAAACTTCAAGAAAGTCTCCCCCCCAACCTCCTGCACTCCAGTGCAAAGAAAATCCCAGCCTTTCTCTGTAACCGATATTTTCCAGATCTTGTTGCATTTGGATAAGGGCATGTTCCAATTCGTTTGTGCTGCTTTTATTGTGTCACCAACATTCAAAACAGACCAACTAACTCTCCTGATTCGAGTTGTGCGTGTGAAGACTCCCTCTCAAAGCTCATTGCAAAGGAGTTTGCAAAATTCAGACCAGTCTCCTTGCTGCTTCCTGCGCCAGGCTGGCTGCATTTGTGCCCTGGGGCATAGTGCCCCTATTAAACATGGCGGCCATGAATTGGGTCCAAGGCAGAGAGGATACCTCGCAGTTACCTTTCCTATTCGCTGCAATTGTGGAAGCAGCCGGTCCTTATTTGGTGATTGGAAGCCGCACGGAATATTTAGGAAGCTGTCTTACCTACCCAGCCCGTCCGCCCGAAAAGCCGCTCGTTGTCTTGATTGTAAATCTTACCGCGGGCAGGTCCGAGAGCTGACCGTCACACCGGCCCGTCGTCCAGAGTGCGCATGCGCCGGAACGTGGTCGCAGCGCGATTGACAGCGACGCAAGATAAAGAGGGGCGGGTCCGGAGGACGGGGCGGGTCCTCCAACCAATCGGATTGGAAGAAGCGCGGGATCGGGTGTTTTGTCCTCGCGCCCTCCTGCCCCTTCGGGAATTCCATTGTGAATTTCGTACCAAAGTTCGACTTTAGTAAACTTTGAGTTGCTGCTGAGAGTTCTCGAATTGCGAACAGAGATCATTGATGCTTTCAAATGGGTTCAGCACCGAATGTCCAACTCTAGCCCATAACCAGTATGACAAGCAGAATCAAATATTGTTACACTATTAACCCTCAGTGACGGAATGAAATGTTAAAGGATTGATTTGTTGTGCTGACATGTAAGAAACTGGATGTCTGGGGAGGCGGGGTGGGGTTCTGTTTTGCAGACAGGATGTGACAATCTAATCATACTGTTTTGAGAAATAACCTAATCTCACACTTGTTTCTGGAAATAATCTAATCACTTTGTTCGGGGTGGGGTTCTGTTTTGCAGACAGGATGTGACAATCTAATCATACTGTTTTGAGAAATAACCTAATCTCACACTTGTTTCTGGAAATAATCTAATCACTTTGTTTTTGGGCGGCTGGGTCTTGCGTGCACGACTGACTGTGATGTAAAACCCTGTATGATGGGAGGATGGTTCCCTTGCTCAGAGAGTCTCACTTGACAAGCTCTACAAGCATCACAAAGTGTTAAGTGATCCTCCAAAAGCTTGTACATGATGAAATAAATTGTGGCTGTGCACTGAAAAAAAACATTAATACTACATGTTAAGAAATATAATAGTAGTTCACGATTCCAGTTTCTGGAACCGTGCAAGTTCACTTCAGAGGCACTCACCTTCCTGACTTGGAAATGCATTGCCAATGTTGCTGGGTCAACAATCCCAGAATTACTTCTTCCAGCAGATGGACTACAGCGGTTCAAGAGGCAGCTAGAGACAGGCAATAAATGGGTCTGCATCCCATGATGAATAACAAAACAAAAACCTGAACTTGTTAAGGAGTGTAACAGGCAAAGCAGATGAGCTTAGAGCCTGGATTAGTCATAGAGTCATACAGAACAGTCCAACTCAGTTATGTTGGCCAGGATTCTCAAACTGAATTAGTCAAATTTTCCTCAAATCCCTCTAAATCTTGCAGATGCTGGAAATCAGATACAAAAACAGAAATTGCTGAAAAATCTCAGCAGGTCTGCCAGCATCTGTGGAGAGAAATCTAACGTTTTGGGTATAGTAACCCTTCAGAACTGATGGTAGCTAGGAAAAAGTTGAAAATGAAACAACACCAGGTTATAGCCCAACAGGTTTATTTGGAAGCACAAGCTTTCAGAGCACTGCTCCTTCATCTGGTGGTTGTGGAATATCAGATCGTAAGACAGCATTTATATCAAAAGTTTACAGTGTGATGTAACTCAAATGATATATTGAAAAAGACCTGGATTGTTAAGAAATCACCACATTCCACAACCACCTGACAAAGAAGCAGCGCTTTGAAAGCTAGTGCTTCCAAATAAACCTGTTGGACTATAACTTAGTGTTGTGTGATTTTTAAACTTTGTCCATCCCAGTCCAACACCGGCTCCTCTACATAAGGAAAAAGTTGTTTTTTATGCAGAAGGTAGGGTGGGGGTGGGGCAGGGGTCAGGAGGACATAAAGCCCAAAGAGAGAGAAGAACAGTTGGACAGACAAAGGAGTGGATTATGATCGGAATAGCTGCTAATGGGGACTATTAGTGGCTAACAATGTACCCATTGTGTAATAGCAAGCCATGGTGGTGTGGGGTTTGGGGTAAGGACATGGGAACGGTGCCTCAAGCCTTAAGTGTTGAACTTGAATGCAGAAGGCTGTAGAATTCCCAGGTGGAAAATGAATGCTGTTAGAATCATAGAATCCTTGCAGTGTTGAAACAGACCATTGGCCCAACAAGTCCACACCAACTCTTCGAGTATCCCACCCAGACCCATTCCCCTAACCTATTACTCGACATTTCCCATGACTAATGCATCTAACTTACACATCCCTGAACACTATGGGCAATTTAGCATGACCAATTCACCAAACCTGCACATCTTTGGATTGTAGGAGGAAACCGGAGCACTTGGAGGAAACCCACGCAGACATGGGGAGTTTGCACAAACTCCATACAGACAGTCGCCCGAGGCTGGAGTCAAACCTGGGTCCCTGACACTGAGGCAACAGGGCTAACTACTGAGCCACCATGTCGTTCAACTTGTGGCGAACTTTGCTGGAACACTGCAACAAGCCTGATATCCTACAGGTTCACATTATGTGACAAAGCAAAAGCACTCTGGAAGCTTGTGATTTCAAATAAACCTGTTGGACTATAACCTGGTGTTGTGTGACTTCCGACTATGTCCACCCCCGTCCTATACCATCACATCCACAACATTGTAGCAAGCTTGAGGCAGAGATATTGGCCAAGGAACAAGATGGTGTTGAAATGGCAGTCAACTGGAAGCTCAGTCTGCTTTATGGACAGAACATAGTGGTCACCCAGTCTATATTTAGTTTCCCCAATGTAGAGGAGGTGAAAGGGAGGACTGCAGATGCTGGAGATCTGAGTAAAGTCGAGACCTGAAATCTGCTGGAAAAGCACAGCAGGTCAGACAGCATCCAAGGAGCTGGAGAATCAATGTTTCAAGCGTAATCCCTTCATCAGGAATGAGGCCTGTGGGTCAGAGGGGCTGAGAGATAAATGGGAGGGGGATGGGTTTGGGGCTAAGATAGTTGAGAATGCGATAGGTAGATGAAGGTGAGGGAGAAGATGATAGGTCGGAGAGGGGGTGGGGCGGATAGATGGGAAAGGTGATCGACAGAGCAGGAGGGCGATGCCAAGTTGGAGGCTTGTGACTGGATAATGTGGGGAGAGAGGAAATGAGGAAGCTGTTGAAATCCACATTTATCCCGTGTGGTTGCACGGTCGCAAGGCGGAATATGAGGCGTTCCTCCTCCAGGCATTGGGTGGTTAGGGTTTGGCGATGGAGGAGGCCCAGGACCTGCATGTCCTTGATGGAGTGAGAGGGGGAGTTGAAGTGTTCAGCCATGGGGCAGTGGGATTGGTTAGTGTGGGTGTCCCAGAGATGTTCTCTGAAACGATCTGCAAGTTGCCGTCCTGTCTTCCGGACATAGAGGAGAACACACTGGGTGCAACAGATACAGTAGATGACATCGGTGGGAGAGGGGGATAGGACGGAGAGAGGGGTGGGGCGGAAAGATGGGAAAGGTGATCGACAGGGCAGGAGGGCGGTGCCGAGTTGGAGGCTTGTGACTGGATAATGTGGGGAGAGAGGAAATGAGGAAGCTGTTGAAATCCACATTTATCCCGTGTGGTTGCACGGTCGCAAGGTGGAATATGAGGCGTTCCTCCTCCAGGCATTGGGTGGTTAGGGTTTGGCGATGGAGGAGGCCCAGGACCTGCATGTCCTTGATGGAGTGAGAGGGGGAGTTGAAGTGTTCAGCCATGGGGCAGTGGGATTGGTTAGTGTGGGTGTCCCAGAGATGTTCTCTGAAACGATCTGCAAGTTGCCGTCCTGTCTTCCGGACATAGAGGAGAACACACTGGGTGCAACAGATACAGTAGATGACATCGGTGGAGGTACAGGTAAATTTCTGTCGAATGTGGAAGGATTCCATGGATCCTTGGACGGAGGTGAGGGGAATGATATGGATGCAGATTTTGGGTTGAGGGCTGGTGGGGGTCATGGACCTGATGAGGGAGTTGTGGAGGGAATGGTCTCTCCAGAACACTGATAGAGATGGGGAGTGATGAAAATCTCTGGTGGTGGGATCTGTTTGTAGGTGGCGGAAGTAGCAGAGGATGATGTGGAGGTTGGTGAGGTGGAAGGTGAAGACTGGGGGGGTTCTGTCCTTGTTGTGTTGGGAGGTTGGGGTTCAAGGGCAGTGGTGCAGCAAGTGGAGAGATGCGCTGGAGGGAAATTGTGATGTTGGAAGAAGGAGGCCATCTGCGATTTTCTAAGCTGGAATTGGTCATCCTGGGAATGATGCGGCAGAGGCGGAGGAATTGGGAAGAAGGGATGGCTTTTTATCGGAGGCAGGGTGGGATGAGGTGTAGCTGAAGTAGGTATGGGAGTCAGTGGGCTTGTAGTGGATGTCCGTGGTTAGTCGGTCGTCGGAGATGGAAATGGAGAGCTCCAGGAAGTGGAGGGAAATGCCTGAGATGGTCCAGGTGAATTTGAGGTCAGGGTGAAAGGTGTTTGTCAAACTGATGAACTGTTCAACCTCCTCATGGGAGCATGAGGTAGCACCAATATAGTCATTGATATAGCGGAGGAACAGGCAGGGGTTGGTGCCGGTGTAGCTGTGGAAGATGGACTGTTCCACTTCCTCCAGCGCATCTCCTCCACTTCCTGTACCACTGCCCATGAACCCCACCCCTCCCAACGACAGAACCCCCCGGTCCTCACCTTCCACCCCACCAACCTCTGCATACATCACATTATCCTCCGCCACTTCCGCCACCTACAAACAGACCCCACCACCAGAGATATACATCACTCCCCATCCCTATCAGTGTTCTGGAGAGACCATTCCCTCCGCAACTCTCTCGTCAGGTCCACGACACCCACCAGACCATACCCCACTCCCGGGCATCTTGCCCTGCCACCGCAGGAAGTACAAAACCTGCACCCACACCACTCCCCTCACCTCTATCCAAGGCTCCAAGGGATCCTTCCATATCCATCAGAAATTTACCTGTACCTCTACCAATGCTATCTACTGTATCAGTTGCACCCAATGTGGTGTCATCTACATCGGGGAGACAGGACGCCTACTTGCAGATCATTTCAGAGAACATCTCTAGGACAACTGCACAAACCAACCCCACCACTGAACACTTAAATTCCCCCTCCCACTCTGACAAGGACATGCAGGTCCTGGGCCTCCTCCATTCCCAAACTGTTACCAACCAATGCCTGGAGGAAGAAAGCCTCCTATTCTGCCTTAGGACCCAGGAACCACATGGGATAAATGTGGATTTTAACAGCTTTTTCATTTCCGCTCCCCCCACATTATCCCAGTCACAGGCCTCCAACTTAGCATCGCCCTCCTGCCCTGTCCATCACCTTTCCCATCTATCTGCTCCACCCTCTCTCCGATCTATCACCTTCTCCCTCACCTTCACCTACTTATCATATTCTCAGCTACCTTCATCCCATATTCACCGTCCCCCCTCCCATTTATCTCTCAACACCCCGGCCCACAAGCCTCATTCCTGGTGAAGGACTTATGCCCAAAATGTTGATTCTCCTGCTCCTCGGATGCTGCCTGACCTACTGTGCATTTCCAGCACCAATGTAGAGAAGACTATATTGCGAGCAGTGAATGCAGTCGATGAGATTGGATAAGGTACAGGTGTTTCACCTGGAAGCTGTGTTTGTGCCCTTGGATGGTGAGGAGGGAGGAAGTAAACGGGCAGGTGTTACACGGGGGATGTGCTGTGGGAGTGAAGGGGGAATGTACCAGGGAGCCCTGGAGGGAATGGCCCTTGTGGAAAGCTGACAAGAGAGAGGAGGGGAATATATGTGTCAGGTGGTAGCATCCCACTAAAGGTGGCAGAAATGGCAGCTATGATCCTCTAGATGTGGATGTTGGTGGGATGATAGGTGAGGACAATGGGGACCCTATCACTATTGTGGGAGGGAAGAGAGGTGTGAGGGCTGAAGTGTGGGAAATGGCCCTGTCAAATAAGATGCTGTGGAATCCTGGATTGAGGAAGGTGGTGGACATTTTGGAGGACTCCTTTTCAAAGTTGGCATCACAACAGATGCAATGGAGATGGGGGAACTGGAACAATAGAATAGAGTTTTTACAGGAATCATAGAATCCCTACAGTGTGGAAACAGGCCCTTTGGCCCAACATGTCCACACTGATCCCCCGAAGAGTAACCCACCCAGACCTATTCCTCTACCACTCTACATTTACCCCTGACTCAGACATCTAACCTACACATCCCTGAACACTATGGACAATTTAGCATGACCAATTCACTTCGCCTGCAGATCTTTGGAGGAACCCACCCGGAGGAACCCACACAGACACAGGAAATTGTGCAAACTCCACACAGACAGTTGCCCAAGGCGGGAATCGACCCCAGATCCCTGGTGCTGTGAGACAGCAGTGCTAACCACTGAGCCACCATGCCAAAATATGGTGTGAGGATGTATAATCAAGGTGACTGTTTAAACCTTACTTATCCATGTACCTGACCAAATGTCTTTTCAATGTACTACCTCTTAAACATTTCCTTCGGCACCTCGTTCCATACACACACCACCCTCTGTGTGAAAAAGCTACCCCTCAGGTTCCTTTTAAGTCTTTCCCCTTTCACCTTAAACCTACGCCCTCTAGTTTTGGACTCCCCTAAAGGGAAAAAACCTTGGCTATTCACTTAAGCTATGCCCCTCATGACTTTATAAACCTCTATAAGGTCTTCTATGCTCCAGGGAAAAAAGTCTAAAAATATGCAGGTGGCCCTCTACAATTCAAATCCTCTAGTCTCAGTAAAATTCTTGTAACTTTTTTTTGCACCCTTTCCAGTTTTATAACAATTTTTGCATAGGAGGGTGACCAGAATTGTATGCAGTACTCCAAATGTGGCCTTATCTTGGTACAGCAGTAATAATGATATCCTAACTCCTGTATTCAATGCTCTGACCAATGAAGAATTTGTCTTCATTATCTTGTCTACCTGACATGCCACTTTCAAGAAACTATGGACTTGCAACCCAAGGTCTCTCAGTTTGGACAACACTATCCAGGGCACTACCATTAACACCATGTCCAGCCCTGGTTTGACTTACTAAAATGCATCTACTCATATTTATCTAAATTAAACTCCGTCTGCCATTCCTTGGCCCACTGGCCCAATTGATCAAGATCCCAATAGACGTTTAAATAACCTTCTTCATTGTCCACTATAAACCAATTTGGTGTCACCTGCACACTTACTAACCATGCCTCCTTTCTGCTTATGGCAATTGTTTGTATAAATAATGAACAGCAGATTCAGCATCAATCCTGTGGTGGACCGCTGGTCACAGGCCTCCATTTCGAACAACAACCCTCTACCACTATCCTCTAGCTCCTACCATCAAGCCAATTTTGTATACAGTTGGCTAGCTGTCCCTGGATCCCATATGATCTAACCTTACTAATGCCAAACCTTGTCAAATGGCTTTACTAAAGTCCACCGCTCTGCCCTCACCAATTTTTGGTTACGTTCCCTAAAAACTCAATCACATAAGACATGATTTTCCATGCACAAAACCATACTGAGTATCCCTAATCAGCCTTTGCGATTCCAAATGCATGAAGATCCTGTCACTCAGAATCCTCTCCAACTACATACCTACCACTGACATCAGGCTGGAATTTCCCTGCTTTCTCTTACAGCCTTTCCCAAATAACAACACAATGTTAGCCACTCTCTAGTCTTCTGGCATCTCACCTGTGGCTGTCGATGAGTTTAATATTTCTGCTATGGGCCCTGTAATTTCTTCCCTAACTTCCTACAATGTCCTGCTTGATCAGGTCCCCAGGATTTATCTACCTTTATGCATTTTAAAACCTCCAGCACATCCTCTTTTCAAGACACCACTATTAATTTTCCGAGCTTCAATGTCATTCGCCACAGCTTTAGTACACAGAACTATGACGTTATAACCATTACTTGGTTGAGAAAAGGGCTAGACTGGCAGCACAGTGCTAGAAAAGGGATGTAAAACTGGTGTGGGAGTTGCATTACTGATTAAAGGTAATGTAATAACAGCACAAAGAGAGGACATAGAGTCATAGAGAAGTACAGCAGAGAAACAGACCCTTCGGTTCAACTCATTCATGCCAACTAGATATCCTAACCTAATCTAGTCCCATTTGCCAGCACTTGAACCATATCCATCGAAACCCTTCCAATTTATATACCCATCCAGATGCCTTTTAAATGTTGCAATTGTACCAGCCTCCATCACACCCTCTGGCACCACATTCCATACATGTACCACCCTCTGAGTGAAAAGGTTGCCCCTTAGGTCTCTTTTATATCTTTCCACTCTCACCCTGAACCTATGCCCTCTAGTTCTGGACTCCCTCACCCCAGGGAAAAGACTTTGTCTGTTTATCCTATCCATGCCCCTCATGATTTTATAAACCTCAGCCACCGATGCTCCAGAAAAAACAGCCCCAGTCTGTTCAGCCTCCCCCTGTAGCTCATGTTCTCCAACCCAGCAATATGCTTGCTAATCTTTTCTGAACCCTTTCAAGTTTCACAACATCCTTATAATAGGAAGGAGACCAGAATTGCACGCAATATTCCACTAGTGGCCTAACCAATGTCCTGTACAGCTGAAACACGACCTCCCAACTCCTATACTCAATGCTCTGACCAACAAAGGAATGCATACCAAACGCCTTCTTCACTATCACTTTCAAGGACCTATGAACCTGCACTCCAAGGTCTCTTGATTCAGCAACACTCCTTAGGACCTTACTATTAAATGTATAAGTCCTGCTCTGATTTGCTTTTCCAAAATGCACCTCGCATTTATCTAAAATAAATTCCATCTGCCACTCCTCAGCCCATTGGACCATCTGATCAACATCCCATTGTATTCTGAGGTAACCTTCTTCGCTGTTCACACCTCCAATTTTGGTATCACCTGCAAACTTACTAATTATATCTCCTATGTTCACATCCAAATCATTTATATAAATGATGAAAAGTAGTGGACCCACCAACGATCCTTGTGGCACTCCACTGGTCACAGGCCTCCAGTCTGAAAAATAACCCTGCACCACCACCCTTCTATCTTCTACCTTTGAGCCAGTTTTGTATCCAAATGGCTAGTTCTCTCTGTATTCCATGAGATCTAACCTTGCTAACCAGTCTCCCATGGGGAACCTTGTTGAACGCCTTACTGAAGTCCATATAGATCACGTCCACACCTTTGCCCTCATCAATCCTCTTCTTCAAAAAACTCAATAAAGTTTGTGAGACATGATTTCACATGCAAAAAGCTATGCTGACTATCCCTAATTGGTCCTTGCCTTTCCAAATATGTGTCAATCCTATCCCTCAGGATTCCTTCCAACAACTTGCCCACCACCAATGTCAGGCTCACTGGTCTATAGTTCCCTGGCTTTTCCTTACCACCTTTTTAAATAGTGGCACCACGTTAGCCAACCTCCAGTCACCGGTGACTATCGATGATACAAATATCTCAGGAAGGGGTCCAGCAATCACTTCCCTAGCTTCCCACAGAGTTCTAGGGTACACCTGATCACATCCTGGGGATTTATCCACTTTTATGCATTTCAAGACATCCAGCACCATCTCCTCTGTAATCTGGACATTCTTGGAGGGTTCATCCAATGAGGTCATAAGGTTAGAACTCAGGAATAAGAAAGGTGCAATCACAATGACAAGATTATATATACGCTTGCCAGATCTTGGAATAATACAGAAGTGTTTGTTGTAGTGGGTGATTTTAACTTTCCCAATATTGACTGGGACTCATTTAGGTTCTTGGGCTTTGATGGGGCAGAATTTGATAGGCAGGTTTGTTCAAGCAGTATGTAGACAGTCCAGCTGGGGAAGGGTCTATACAACACCTTGTATTGGGGAATGAGTCTGTCCAGGTGATTGAAGTTTTGGTGTGGGAGCATTTTGGAAACATAATACCCCGTGAGTTTTAAGATAGTTACAGATAAGGATAAGACTGGTCCTCATGTGAAAGCACTAAATTGCGGTAAGGGTAATTACAACAGTATTAGGGAGGAACTGGAGAAATTAGATTGAGGGCATATGCTGGAGGATAAATCCATAACTGTCATGTGGGAATCTTTTAGGGTGGCACAGTGGTTAGCACTGCAGTGTCACAGCGCCAGGACCGGGGTTTGATTCTAGTCTCGGGCAACCGTCTGTGTGGAGCTTGCACGTTCTCCCACTGTCTGCGTGGGTTCCCTCCGGGTGCTCCGGTTTCCTCCCACAGTCCAAAGATGTGCAGGTTAGGTGAATTGGCCATGCTCAATTGCCCATAGCATTCAGAGTTTGTAGGTTAGGTGCATTAGTCAAGGGTAAATGTAGGGGAATGGGTCTGGGTTGGTTACTCTTCAGAGGGTTGGTGTGGACTTGTTGGACCAAATGGCCTGTTTCCACACTGTAGGGATTCTATGTTATAGCCAGTTGACCAGAGTTCAGTACCAGCATATTCCAGGGAGGATGAAAGATATTGTAGCTGCATAAGACTTCAGTTAGGCCACATTTGGTGTATGTTCTGGTCGCCACATTACAGGAAGGATAGAGAGAGTGCAAAAGTGGTTTACCAAGATGTTATCTCGTTTGGGGTGTATTAGCTATAAGGCCATGTTGGGCAAGCTTGGATTGTTTTTGCTAGAGCATCGGAGGCCATGGGGTGACCTTAATAGAAGTACATAAAGTTATGAGGGGTATGGATTGGGTGGATAGTCAGTCTGTTTCCCAGGATGGAAACCAAATGTAGGTTTAAGGTGAGAGGGGGAAAGTTTAAAGGAGATGTGCAAAAATGTTTCTTTAACAGAGGGTGGTAGGTGGCTGGAATATGCTGAAACTTTATTGCTGGAACAGCACAGCAGGTCAGGCAGCATCCAGGGAACAGGAGATTCGACGTTTCGGGCACAGGCCCTTCTTCAGGAATGAGCAGAGAGTGTTCAGCAGGAGAAGATATCTTCTCCTGCTGAACACTCTCTGCTCATTCCTGAAGAAGGGCCTGTGCCCGAAACGTCGAATCTCCTGTTCCCTGGATGCTGCCTGACCTGCTGTGCTGTTCCAGCAATAAAGTTTCAACTTTGATCTCCAGCATCTGCAGACCTCACTTTCTCCCCGGCTGGAATATGCTGTCAGAGGGAGATGGTAGAAGCAGATACGATAGCAATGTTTAAGAGTCATTTAGACAGACACAAGGACAGGCAGAAAATGGAGGAATATGGACTACATGCATATTAGTTTGGAATGATGGTTGGTCGACGCAGACACAGTGAACTAAAGGCCTGTTCCTGTGATGTATTGTTCAATGATGACGCAGGAGGCTTCTTGACTTAGTGAATCTCTCCCTTCACAGCAGTAGAATTGCCTCTCCTCAGTTGAGAGCATTGCTGGATAAGTAGATTGAAAGACTTTGTGAATCCCTTCCCACACATGGAACAAGAGAACAGCGTCTCATGTATGAACTTGCTGCTATGTTTGAGGTTGGAATCCCACTCCACTCCAGGCGGATCTTTCCCCACGTGTGCGCTGGTGAGTAATGAGGTTGCATGGGTGCTTGAACCTCTTACCACGGACAGTGCAGCTGGCTTCTTCTTAACATGAATCCACTGCTGGCTCAACAAGGTGGGTCAAACTGTGAACCTGACCGTACACAGGGAAAGTTATTGACGAAACCGCTGAAGACGGATGCGCCTAGAACACACTTGGATTGTCACTTAGCTACTCCATTTCAATCATGGAGGGGACCTTCAACATAATGAAACATCCCTCAAACAAATTCAAAACCATAATCAGCCAATACAGATATCATGACTAGTGACCAGAGGATTGTAGCCTGATCCTACAGTCCGGTCAATGAAGTTTGAACTGTTGGAGGGAATTCACTGGTGGCAGGGAACAATGAGTTCCCAAAGAAACGTTATTCAGTTTATGAACTAAGGGAGTGAAATTGAAATCATTGCTTGTGAATAACATGTTCATTTTGCTGAAGAGGTAAGAGAGTGAAGCTCACCCACAGCCTCAGTCATCACTTTAGGACAAGCAGAGAAAGAATAGGACGTGGGCACTGAATCTGAAACCGAGTGGAGGAGGGGAGGACTGTGTGGGACAGGAGCCTTTATTTCTGGAATTGAAATGAGAAGAGATCAAAACTGAAATTGCCTGCTCTGAATATCTGTTTATCTTGTACGATCAGTGACTAAATTTGAAAACTCCTTTCACAGGATAGAAGCGAGAAACAATTTGCCAGAGAACTCTAGTGAAAAGTCTTGCTGTTATCTCTCACTACGGATTCTGCAATCATTGATCACAGTCCCCGGTGTGGTCATGACACAGGGCCTATAAGCTTTGAAGCATCGATGGTGGTTGTGCTGTGAGACTCAGCCGGGATCGAGGCTATAAGGCCCAATGTATTTCTGGTCTGTCAAGAGAACGAGGTCCAATGCCTAATCACTGCCTCCCTCAAAAATCTGAAGAACAAAACTATCCTGACCAACTGTACATCCACGCTGCTCTCAACTTTTATCCCCACTCCCAATTCCACCCCAACCCCTCCAACTCCTGGTAGTCAAAACTGAAACAAACTAGGGGCTCAGACCATAGCCAGGAGTGTTTGAAACAATATGACCCAGTGGGCTAGTGGCGAGGAGGGAAACAGCTGAATGGATTGTCTCAATCATAGCGACAAAGAAGCTCTGCTTGTTGTTACAGGTGAAGATGGAGAAGATAGGGGACAAGGGGGAGTCCTTTAAAAGGAACTAACTTGCATTAAAGCCATGAAAAAGATTCACCATACCACACTTAACACAGCTGATTTATTCGATTTTTTTATCCAGAATATTAACACCTATATCTGGGTTGGAGCTTCAGATATCAGTAGAAACAGACCCCAAATATTTAGTACTGGATGCAGAATCCAAACACAGTAGTTATTTGAGAAGTCACTGGTATCTCAGCTGGTTGGAGGAGAGAGTGAATGCCTTTCCACACCAGGAATAGATGAATGGCCTTTCCCCAGTGAGACAATTGTTTAAACCCAGTCCAACAATGAGAGCAACTGAATGGGTCTCTTTACAACGTGAACACACCAATGGTCATCAGGTCAAGATTGCGGCATGTGCTTTAAAAGTTCCTGGCAACGTTTTTTTTTCCAAAATTACTCATGGGGTAAGGATGCCGTTGGCTGGGCCAGCATTTAGGACAACTAAGGATGAGCAGTAAGTCTGGACTTTAAAAACTTCCATCAGTATGAACTCATTGTCTACAAATGAAGTTAGGTTGGGTCTTGAACACAGCAAGAACATCTGACTGGGCTCATGTCAATATGAACACATTAATGAGAACAGCAATGGTATCCCCTCAGTCTGGACAATTGAAAGATCTTGCATCAGTGTGAACTCGTTGGTGCCTTAACAAATGAGACAACCGAATGAATCCTTTCCCACAATTGGAGCAGGTGAACGGCCTCTCCCCAGAGTGAACTCGCTGGTGTGTCAGCAAGTTGGACAAACAAGTGAATCCCTTCCCACAATCAGTGCAGATGAATGGTCTCTCTCCAGAGTGCACGCGCTGGTGTGTCAGGAGGCTGGACAAACAGGTGAACCCTTTCCCACATTCAGAGCAGGTGAACGGCCTCTCCCCAGAGTGAACGCGCTGGTGTGTCAGCAGGTTGGATGAACAAGTAAATCCCTTCCCACACTCGGCACAGATGAACGGTCTCTCTCCAGTGTGACTGCGCCAATGAATTTCCAGATGGGATGGCGAAATAAATCCCTTCCCACAGTCCCAACATTTCCACGGTTTCTCTCTGGTGTGACTGCATTTATGTTTCCACAGGTTGGATGATCGGCTGAAGCTTCGTCCACACACAGGACATGTGTATGGCTTCTCCCCACTGTCAACTGTTCTTATTTGTTCCATGTCCAAAGCCTGATGATATTCTGGTCCTGCTGGGTCAGGTGTCATGATCAGATTTTCATGTGAGCATCCTGCTTGCAAATCCTCTCTTTCCAAAACCCTGTAAAATTAATTTACAAACAGAAAAATGTGACCATCAAAGCTGCTTGATTGTCATCAAAGCCCCATTAATCCACCAACGCCCTTCAGGGAAATGAACCAGAAGCTCCACAATACTCTGGCCTGTACAGATGGAGAGGGTGAGTTGCAGGAGGGGGGTCAAAGGAGATAGACTTCATCCATCCACAACTCAGTGGAAATTTTGTCAGAATAGTCAACCCCCCCCCACCACTAACAGATTCTTGGGAGAAGCTTCATCTCCCAGACATACAAAAGTAGTTTGCCTGTAGGCAGCATATTTTAACTGTAGACAGCGTATTCACCTGCTCTGTCTGAGAGAAGGGGTCTGATCTAACATCCAACTTTGAGCCATCAGTAAGTTCACCACATTCTGTAGAACTGAACCCTGTTCATGAAGAGATGGGCTTATTTTTGCTGATGTTAAAAATCCCCATCACTGGGGTAGAATTAATATTCAAGCAATCAACTTGCTTTATTTTGTTTCCTTCACTCATTGAATGAAGTATGTTTTGGATTGTTCTCTCAGTTTTGAGATGGAAACTGTACTTCCTGCTCACGAAGTGGTCTGCTCAACACTGGTAAAAAACAAACACAGATTGGGTGATCATTTTAGTTAGATCATTGGGTGATCGAACCTCTACTGAGATTAGAAGCTGCACAATTAGCTTCTGGGCATTCGTCATTTTAATTCTCCACTCCAATCTCATTCTTGACCTCTGCCCGGTTCCAATGAAACTCAATGGGCACTGCAGGAACAGCAACTCATCCTTAGATTTACCTTTGAGTTCAGCAGTTTCTATAATAACAGGGATTTGACAGCATGCAACGACCAAGTTGGCCTATATTCAATCTCAACAGACCTGCCTTTATCCCTTACTGGTGAATATCTTTAGTTAATACAATCTATCAACGTCAGGCATAAAATACCCATTGACCTAGCATCGACTGCTATTTATGGAAGGCAGTTGCAAACTTCTACTAACTTTAAAAGAAGAAGGGTTTTGTAATTCACTCCTGAAAAGAATAGCTTTAAGTGTTACACTGTGTCCTTTGCGCCGGATGCCCCAGCCCTTTAAAATATTTTCTCTGTCAACTCCAGTTAATATTGTGAAAACTTTTAACGCAATCAATTCTTAATTTTCTAAATTCTAAAAATAGAACTCTCACAGTGAGAAGGCAGAGAATGGAGAAGACAGAAATAATAGAGAGGCAATCTATACTTAGTGGGAGAGATCTAAAGAGTGTGCAGGGATTGAGGGACCTGGGTGTTCACACTGCAAGACATTTTGGAGGTGCAAGGTGTACAAGTGCAGTTAGGAAAAATGCATTCACTTTCTCGCCTCATGAATAGAAGTACTGAGTCTAACAAGAGGAAAAGATGCTGAACCTCAAGGCAACAACAATCTGCAGAAGGGGTTTGCCACATTGGTTCCAGGAAAGAATTTTAGCCACAGATTAGTTCCAGAAACGTAGATAAAACAAAAAACTGTGGATGCTGGAGATCTGAAACAAACAAAAACAGAAATATCTGGAGAAACGCAGCAGGTCTGGCAAAGAAAACAGCATTAACATTCACATCCAGTGACTCTTGTCCAGAATGGTTAGAGAAACTTAAGAATTTATTTTCTTGAAATAGAGGGTGGTATATTGGATAGAGGTGTGCAAGATTTTGACAGGCTTAGATAATGAAACAAAGAAGTTACTGTTTCTGACACAAGGATTCCGGGACATAAATACTAAGACTATGAATGTGAATTAAGAGGATATTGAAGGAAAAGTCTTTTTAAGACAGTGTGAGGTAATACTTAGCAGTCTATGCCTACAAGATATTTGAAAAAGCAACTGGAGAAGTGCTGGAGGGAAATAGTTTGGAAGGCTTTGGGCATTTAGTAGTGGAAAGACAAAGACTTGATTGCTCAAGAGAGAGCAACTAACCTGAGGATCCGTAATGCCTCTGTTGTGATTGTAATGAGGTCAGCCAGAGGTGTAAATAACAGGTGACAGCATACTGACCTCTGTAAAATTATTTCAGCCTCTTTCTCTGCTGTAATATTCATTTGTTTCACATCTTTTCAATCTAGGTATGAACAAGATAAATCTGTCCTGCATACTAACATCAATACTTTATAAATAACAACAAAAATTGCTGGAAAAACTCAGGAGGTCTGGCAGCACGCGTGGAGAAAAAGCAGAGTGATGTTGTGTCCAATGACCCTTCTTTAGAAGAGCTCCGCTTCTGAAGAAAGGTCATTAGTGTTGAAACTTTCACTCTGCATTCTCTCCAGATGTTGCCAGACTTGCTGAGTTTCTCCAGCAATTTCCATTTTTGTTTCATAGTTCCAGCAACGTCACAGACTTGGTAGAAGCCTATAAAATTATGAGATGCAAAGATAGGGTTGAGAGACAAATCTTTTTCCCCCCAGAGTTGAAATGTCTAATACATTTAAAAAGAGAGAGGGGAAAAGTTTAAAGGAGATGTGAGGGGCAAGTTTTATTTTAAACACAGAGTGGTAGAGGTTTGGAAGATCCTTCTATGAGTGGTGGTGGAGGCAGATACAATAGTGACCACAACTCAGTTATGTTTAATTTAGTGATGGAAAGGGATAGGTATATATCGCAGAGGAAGAGTTATGGCTGGTGTAAAGGCAACTACGATGCGATTAGGCAAGATTTAGTATTAAATGGAGGGGAAGGAAACTGCAGGGGATGGGCACAATTGAAATGTGAAGCATATTCAAGGAGCAGCTACTGCGAATCCTTGATAATTATGTACGTGTCAGGCAGGGAGGGGTGTTGTCGAGTGCAGGAGCCGTGGTTTACTAAGGAAGTTGAATCTCTTGTCAAGAGGAACAAGGAGGCTTATGTTAGAATGAGATGTGATGGCTCAGTTAGAGTTACAATTTAGCCAGAGAAGACCTAAAGAGAGAGCTAAGATGAGCCAGGAGAGGAATGAGAAGTTGTTGGTGGAGAGGACCAAGGAAAACCCTAAGGCTTTCTATAGGTATATCAGGAATAAAAGAATGATTAGTGTAAGATTAGGGCCAATCAAGGTTAGTAGTGGGAAATTGTTTTGGCGTCAGAGGAGATGGGGAAGTGAATATTTTTCGTTAATATTCATACCAGAAAAAGACAATGTTGTCAAGGAGAATACTGAGATACAGGCTACTAGCTGGATGGTTTTGAGTTTCACAAGAAGGAGGTGTTAGCAATTCTGGAAAGTTTAAAAATAGATAGGTCCCTTGGGCCAGATAGGATTCTCTGGGAAGCCAGGGAGGAGATTGCAGAGTCTTTGGCTTTGATCTTTATGTCGTTATTGTCAACAGGAATAGTGCCAGAAGATTGGAGGATAACAAATGTTGTTCCCTTATTCAAGAAGAGACAACCCTGGTAATTATTGACCAGCGAGCCTTACTTCGGCTGTGGGTAAAGTGTTGGAAAGGGTTATAAGAGATAATCATCCAGAAAGGAACAAGTTCATTAGGGATACGTTTGACACCAAGAACAGCCATGTAAGAATCCTATCCATTGACGACAGTTCAGCCTTCAACACTATTATCCCCTCGAGACTGATTACTAAACTTAGTGATCTCGGACTAAGCCCCACTCTCTGCAACCGGATCCTCAGTTTCCTGACCCACAGGCCACAATCAGTGAACACTGGGGACAATATTTCATCCTCACTAACACTCAACACTGGAGTCCCCCCAGGGATGCGTACTCAGCCCCCTACTGTACTCACTGTATACCCATGACTGCTTCGCCAAATACCAGACTAATGCCATTTACAAGTTCGCTGATGACACCACCATAGTTGGTCAAATCTCAGATGGCGATGAAACAGACCACAGACAGGAGGTGGATGACCTGGAAAAACGGTGCACTGAGAACAACCCAGCTCTCAATGCTGGCAAAACCAAGGAACTCATTATTGACTTCTGGCAGGATGTTATTCATGCCCCCCCTACACATAAACAGCACAGAGGTGGAACGAGTGGAGAGTGGCAAGCTCCTGGGACTGGTCATCAACAACAAGCTTTCTTGGACTCTTCATCTGGACGCACTGGTAACAAAGGCCCAACAACGTCTCTTCTTCCTCAGACAGCTGAGAAAATTTGACATGATGGCGAATACCCTTGCCAATTTTTATAGGTGCACCATCGAGAACATTCTGTCTGGATGTATCACTACCTGGTATAGCAACTGTACCATTCAAAATCTGAGACGGTTACGGAGAGTGGTGAACTCGGCCCGGACAATCACAAAGGCCAACAGCCCATCTGTGGAATCCATATAGATTAGATTCCCTACAGTGTGGAAACAGGCCCTTCGACCCTCTGAAGAGTAACCCACCCAGACCCATCTCCCTCTGACTAATGAACCTAACACTATGGGCAATTTAGCATAGCCAATTCACCTGACCTGGACGTCTTTGTGACGGTGGGAGGAAACCAGAGCACCCGGAGGAAACCCACGCAGACACGTGGAGAATGTGCAAACTCCACACAGTCAGTCACCCAAGGCTGGGATCGAACCTGGGACCACGGTGCTGTGAGGCAGCGGTGCTAACCACTGAGCCACAGTGCCGCCCCTTTTAAAGCAAACCGAGCCTGCTGTGTTGAGCGTAAATGCTTAACACACTGAAGTGCACATGGCGACTCGCACGTTTATACTGGGCCCGCTGTCAAGGAAAGGCCACCAGCATTCTCAAAGATCCATCCTACCCTGGCAATGTTTTTCTACAACCTCTACCATTGGGGAGAAGGTACAGAAGCCTGAACACACGCATCAGCTGGTTTCGAAACAATTTCTACCCTACTGTTGTTAGAGTACTGAATGGACTCACAAACGCTTAGCATTCGCCTGTACCTCTGTTTTTGTTTTGCTGCTGTTATCTATGCTATTTAACTAATTTAACTATGTGGTCTGCCTATATTGCTCGCAAGACAAAGCTTTTCACTGTGCCTTGGTACATGTGACAATAAATTCAATTCAATTCAAGGGTATATCGTGCCTCACAAACCTTATTGAGTTCTTTGAGAAGGTGACCAACCAGGTGGATAAGGGTGAAGCAGTTGATCTGTATATGGATTTCAGTAAGGCGTTTGATAAGGTTCCCTACGGTAGGCTATTGCACAAAATACAGAGGCACGGGATTGAGGATGACTTAGTGGTTTGGATGAGAAATTGGCTCGCTCAAAGAAGACAGAGGGTGGTGGTTGATGGGAAATGTTCATCCTGGAGTTCAGTTACTAGTGGTGTACTGCAAGGACCCGTTTTGGGGCCACTGCTGTTTGTCATTTTCATAAATTACCTGGATGAGGACATCGAAGGATGGGTTAGTAAATTTGTGAATAACACTTCGGTTGGTTGTGAATAGTGACAAAGGATGTTTTACGGTACACAGGGACATAGATAAGCTGCAGAGCTGGGCTGAGAGGTGGCAAATGGAGTTTAATGCAGAAAAGTGTGAGGTGATTCACTTTGAAAGGAGTAACAGGAATTCAGAGTAATGGCCTAATGGTAAGATTCTTGGAAGCGTAGATGTGCAGAGACGTCTCTGTGTCCAGGTATATAGATCCTTGAAAGTTGCCATCCAGGTTGATAGGGTTGTTAAGAAGGCATATGATGTGTTAGCTTTTATTGTTAGAGGGATTGAATTTCAGAACCATGAGGTCATGCTGCAGTTGTACAAAACTCTGGTGCAGCCACACCTGGAGAACTGCATACAGTTCTGGTCACCGTTTTAGCGGAAGAATGTTGAACTTTGGAAAGGGTTTAGAGGAGATTTACTTGATGTTGCCTGGTATGGAGGGAAGGCCTTACAAGGAAAGACTGAGGGACTTGAGGCTCTGTAGAGAAGGTTGAGAGATGACTTAATTGACACATAAGAGGGTTAAAAAAAGGTTGGACAGTGAGAGCCTTTTTCCTCAGATGGCAATGGCTAGCATGAGGAGACATAGCTTTAAATTGAGGGGTGATAGATATCGGACAGATGTCAGAGGTAATTTCTTTACTCAGAGTAGTAGGGTCATGGAATGCACTACCTGCAATAATAGTAGACTCGCCAACCTTTTGGGCATTGGATAGGCACTTGGATGAGGATGGATTAGTGTAGATTGGATGGGCTTCAGATTGATTTCACAGGTCGGCGCAACAGCGAGGGCCAAAGGGCCTGTACTGCTCTGTAATATTCTATGTTCTATGATAGGGGCACTTAAGGGACTTTTAGATAAGCATATAAATATGCAAGGAATGGAGGGTTATTGACCAAGGGCAGGCAGAAAGGAATAGTATAATTTGGTGTCATTTTGGCATAACACTTAATGCAACCTTGGAGTGCAGGTTCATAGTTCCTTGGAAGTGGAGTTGCAGGTAGAGTAGTGAAGAAAGCGTTTGGTACACTTGTCTTTATTGGTCAGTGCATTGAATACTGGAGTTGGGAGATCATGTTGCGGCTGTACAGGACATTGGTTAGGCCACTTTTGGAATATTGCGTGCAATTCTGGTCTCCTTCCTATTGGAAGGATGTTGTGAAACTTGAAAGGGGTTCAGAAAAGAGTTACAAGGATGTTGTCAGGTTTGGAGGATTTGAGCTATAGGGAGGGGTTGAATAGGCTGGGGCTGTTTTCCTTGGAGCGTCAAGAGCTGAGGGGTGACCTTTGTGAGGTTTTATAAAATCATGAGGGGCATGGATAGGGTAAATAGCCAAGGTCTTTTCCTAGGGTAGGGGAGTTCAAAACTAGTATACATAGGTGAGAGGGGAAAGACTTTAAAGGAACTGACGAGACAACTTTTTCACACAGAGGGTGGTGCATGTATGGAATGAGTTACCAGAGAAAGTGGTAGAAGCTGGTATAGTTACAACATTTCAAAGGCATCTGGATGGGTATATGAATAGGAAGGTTTTAGAGGGAGATGGGCCAAATGGGACTAAATTAATTTCGGATATGTAGTCAGCATGGGCAAGTTGGACTGAAGGGTCCATTTCCGTGCTGTATAGCTCTACGACTCTATAACATTGTGGGCTGAAGTGTCCGTTCCTGTGCTGTTCTGTTCTAAATACAATTCTTTGGTTTAATTGAATACTTTAGATGGGGTACCCAGAATTGAACACATACACTTGCTATATGATGAGGATTTTAAATGTTCTTGTGCTGAAATTGTTGTGTCTACCTCAGAACCATGAGGCCTGGATTCAAGTATCACCTGTTCCAGCGGTGTGTAATGACAAGTCTGAACAGGCAACTTAGAAAATAAAAACTGAAAGAATGGTGGATGCTAAATCAGAAACAAAAACAAAAGTTGCCAGAAATGCGCTGCAGACCTGGCAGCAGCTGTGGAGACAAATCAGAGTTAACATTTCGGGTTCAGAGACCCTTCCTCAGAAGCATTGCTTAGAAAATATCTATAATCAGGGTTTTGAATATCTTGGTGATTTTGCAGTCACATCAATATCCGAAATCTGCTCCAACAAAGCAACAGACAAACCTTTTCCCTTCCACACTCAAAGGACGCTGACTGTCATGTTCTGATGATTCAAGCGACTCTGTCACATCTTGATGTGATGCTTGGTTTGAGTTTCCCATCTTTATATTCTTTCCACTTAATACCCTGTCAAACGAGTTACAAAAAAAGTCATCACTATTGGTACAGGATAGAAGCTCAGAAAAAATACATCTGCTTGGATTTGCTGTCTACTTCCTCCCCTGGTAATTCAGACTGACCGCGCATGTGCGCTGCTACCCATTGTCCACATAAAGATGGCGGCCGTTACCTGGGCTCGAGACGACGGTTCAGGCTCGCAGCTGCTGACTAGTTTGGTACAAATACGTTTCCAATTTGAGTCTAGGGGCCTGCACCATGTGGTTTTTCAGCTTTTCCAATCGACAATCAGTCCATTTCTATCCTGCAGTCAGCCTGTTTATCTTCCTTGGCGGCCTCCAACCCCCCAGCAACGACCCACGCTTCCGTCAAATCACCAATGCGCCTGCGCGGAGACCTGAAGCGGTCATGTGACCTAACTAGTGTCCACCCACCATTCACTCCAATTGGTTGGCAGCCCAGCCTCAGTCTGACTGACGGAAACTGCTAGCCAATCAGTCGCGGCCCATTGCGAGATGAATGACATTAATGTGTTTCATCGCACACAGGTCGTATCCACCCCCTCAGGGCCTAGAAACACAGGTTCAAATCCCGCCTGTTCCAAAAATGTACAATTATATCTCTGAACAGGTTGATGCAAAAATGAAATGGGGCTAAGTATTCCACACCTTCATCATCACTGGTTCCAATCGCCGGTGGGCTGTGGCTGTTTGGGAACTTGGTGGGTTGCAGGTACCAGGAGCTGGATCCTGCCACAGAAATTGGCAAATAAAAGGTACCAGTGGTGAGAGTGGGGTGCTGGAATAGCACAGCTGGTCAGGCAGCACCCAGGAGCAGGAGAATCAACGGTTTGGGGCAAGAGCCCTTTATCACGAATGATTCCTGATAAACGGCTTATGCCCGACTGCCTGACCTACTGAGCTTTTCTAGAACCACGCTCTCAACTCTGATCTCCAGCATCTTCAGTCCTTTCTCCCAAATAAAAGGGACCAGTGGATTTCGAGCTCCTGGCCAATGCAAACCGTCACCTGGAAATCACAGTGCTCAGGCACAACACTGTGCCTCATTTGGAGGATACTCAGGGATCCCACCTGTATGTATTCCTGCTCCAATTTCATATCAGACCTAGTTTCCTGAACCTTGCTCAGGAGGCTGCACCCCACAATCTGAGTTGCCTTATGGGAATGCCCCCTCCCCACTATGTCCTTCCGCCTGAAGAAAAGTTTTTTTGTGCATGTGCTCCACTTCCTATTCCTTTGTTTGTTGCCCAGACATGCCTTGCATAGTTTTCTTTACTGCAAGACAGAGTCCCCAGTCAAGGGCTGTTTACCCAGGAGTCCTCCAACTTTCCATTGGGCACCTGGGGTGGAGGATGTTGTATAAAGCAATTCCATGTAACCACATACTGCAATGACTTATGGACTCCCAGACCAACTGTTTATTTTGCAGAGCTGTGGACCATGTATATATTGGTACAGGGTGATTTGTCTTTTTAGGTATTTGAAACATTACACCTTCTCCAGAGCTGTCGTAACATCTCTGAACAAATTGATTAGATAATATCCTTGCGGTGAGTCTCAGCGGAGGCTAATAAATTCTACATGTGGCCCTGGAGAGGAACTTGGTGCCAATTTCATGATTGCCACGCAAGGGTTGAAGCAGCGTAGACCTGAGCGATGCGGCAGGACCCTGTGGTAACACTCAGTGCCTGTCTGGGAAATTTAAGTCTGCAATTCCTTTGTGGTGATTGTAAACAGGTCAGCCAGGTAGACCTCAAAGAACATGGCTTCCCTGATTGGACGTGGTTTACAGCCCCAGTCAGGGAGCACAGATTGACAGATACAAACAAGAGTGTCAGGGATTCTGCTCACCCTGAGAACTGGCTCTGAGGAATCCAGACCAGTGTCAAGTATTATGCATGTGCAATGAAAGGTGACTTGGTGTTGGGATACCAGCCTCTGTGGAGTTATTTCAGTGGTGATGAGATTGGGATTAATGATGTAACCATGCAAAGCACCTGCTAGCTGAAGCCCAAATAGACTTCAAACAGACACTACAAAGGTTTAGAAGAACAAGTGCAGGGAAATGTGGATAGCACGGATGGACATTTTGTTCAGCATGGACCAAAGGGCCTGTTTCCGCGCTGTAGGACTCTATGACTCTAACTGGCTTTGTCATGAGAAAATACGACAAGTGGAGCATATGAGTTACACAGAGTGCTGATGGAAGTGGACACCCTTACCAGGCTGATGAAGCTTGGAGGACACCACTTGAGTGAAGACAATTGCATAGCCTCACTCAGGACATCATACCCTGGACAGAAGAACTCTGGGTCAACCCACAGCAAACTTCTGAAGCAAAGCCAAGCCTCGGCCAAACAGTTAACATTTTCTTCAGGATCCGGGGCAGCAAGCCATTGTAGATGCTGCAGGTATGCAGTTTTCATGATTTACAGTATGGAAACAGACCCTTTGGTCCAACTCATCCATGCTGACCAGATATCCCAAATTGAACTAAAGAACAAAGAAAATTTACAGCCCATGAACAGGCCCTTTAGTCCTCTAAGCCTGAGCTGATCCAAATCCACTGCCTAAACCTATCGGCCAAAGCCTAAGGATCTGTATCCCTCTGCTTCCCACCTACTCATGCATCTCTCCAGAATCACCTTAAGTGAATCTACTGTGCCTGCCTCTACATATAAAGTCCATGTATATGACATCTACAGCCCTTCCTTCATCTATCGACTTGGTCACTTCCTCAAAGAACTCTATTAAGTTGGTAAGGCACGGTCTGCCCTGCACAAAACCATGTTGCCTATCACGGATTAACCCATTCTTTTCCAAATATAAATAGATTCTATCCCTCAATACCTTCTCCAGCAACTTTCCCACAACTGACGTCAGGCTCACTGGTCTGTAGGTACCTGGAATATCCCGACTACCCTTCTTGTAAAGGGGGGAACATTAGCAACTCCCCCAGTCCTCTGGCACTTCATCTATGTTTAAGAATGCTACAAAGATATCTGTCAGGGCCCCAGCTATTTCTTCTCTCACCTCCCTCAGCAACCTGGGATAGATGCCATCTGGTCCTGGGGATTTGTCCACTTAATATCCTTTCGCCTACTCAACACATCTTCCCTCCTTATATCAACGTGATCCAGAGAAAACAAACTTCTATCTCTAATCCCAACATTCATCATGTCCCTCTCCTCAGTGAACACTGATGCAAAGTAATCTTTGAGAATCTCACCTATTTTCTCAGGTTTGACACACAAACTTCCTTCCTTATCCTCTAGTTACCCTCTTGCTTATTATATATGAATAAAAGGCCTTGGGATTCTTCTTAATTCTGCTCGCTGATTTCATGACCCCTTTGAGCCTGCTTGATTCCTCATTTACGATTGGTCTTACTGTCCCGATATTCCTCCAAGACCCGTTCTGTTCCCAGCTGCCTAGACCTTACATACACTTCATTTTTCCTCTTGGCTAGTCACACAATTTGTTAATAGTTAATCCCATTGGCCAGCTAAATGCTTCCTATTTATGTATCAATCCAGGTGTCTTTTAAATGTTGCAATTGTAGCAAGTCCTACACCTCCTCCAGCAGCTCATTCCACACACCCATCGCCCTCTTAGATGGTTCTCCTTTCACCTTAAACCTATACTTTCTAGTTTTGGACTCCTCCATCCTGGAGACATGGCCTTGCCTATTCACTGTATCCATGCCCCTCATGATTTTATAAACATCAAAGGTCAATTCTCAGCCTTCAGGCTAAATAGCCTCAGACTATTCAAACTCGATGCCTTTAGCACCTGAAGAGGATGAATTTCTTGTGCGATGCTCCGGGCGTAAGAGGCAGGCTGCAGTCTGGTGCACACCCCACTGTATCTGGGAACTGGATCCGGTGGCAAAACACCCCAAGAGAGGCTACAAGAAAAAGGTCAGATCAACGTCCTGCACCCCCATTAGTAGGGGAGAGATGCTGCGATTGGAATGAGGTCAGCCCAGGTGGATTTTCCTGATTGGTGCTGTTAACCTGGTTCAGGAGATTCAGAGTCTTCTCAATGTAGGGGACTGACTCTGTGCTGGCTGGGCCACAATCAGTGTGTTACTGTTAACCTGGGACAATCAGGAAAGCCCTGGCTGACTGATATAAACAGGAGATTTAGTTTCTCCTCAGTTTAGGGGACTGACTCTGTGCTGGCTGGGCCACAATCAGTATGTTACTGTTGGTTTCTGCTTTTTTTTGGAAGGGGAAACCTGATTTCTGAACTGGCTGAACTATTGAGCCAGTTTGTTAAGTGGTATTCCTTTAATGAGGACTGATTTCTAAACTCCTGATGCACATAATGTGTTTCGGGTTAACTCAATTCTCATTAGGGGATTGTTGTTTCACTGGCTGGTTACGGCCTGTGTGTTACTCTTTTCTCTTTCACGTTTGAGAAAAGGACAATGTTGATTTTGTGATAGGGCTTAGCCCTTGGACTCTAGTTTTCTTTGTTTTTTGTATGTGTCTTCACTGTTTTTTTGGTGTTTGGACTGAGCCCTTGTGAAGAAATACATCTTACCACAAGAGCTGTTCCTGTAGGGAGGCCTAGCCCTGAGACTGGGCCTCTGCAGATTGAACACGTGTGCATGTGCTGGGAGGTGAGCACTTGGTGTATCCTGGAGTTTGGGAGAAGACGTTTCCTTCAGGAGTGGACCAAACCCCTGTGAGTTAACAGCACCTTTACAATATATTGTGTTCCTGTGAGTGGGCCTGGTTTTCCAAGGATGGGCCAGGACTCCATGGAGATTGAATACCTGTCGGGTGTGCATTTGCTGGCCTCGATTGTGGACTCTGTTTTTAGCAACGGACTCTGCAGTTTGGAGTGGACTCCATTTCTGACAATGCACATTGTATACCAGAGTGGACTCTGTTCCTGGAAATGGACTCTACATTTTGAAGAGAACTTTCTATGCTAATGGACTCTATGTACCAGAAAGGACTCTGTTTGGTTGATAATTAACTCTGTCATGTGGTACGTTGGGTTTATCACCTGCACTGTCTTGTGTGTCCCTGGGTCTGGCAGGCCTTATCGTGAGCTGGGAGGCTCAAAGGTCATCCTGAAAGCTGTTACCCTGAGAGCCGGAGGTTGGATAGGCCATTCTGTGAACCTGAAGGTTGGTAGGCTGTCCCGAAAGCTGGAGGGTGGGTAGGCCACCCCATGCCAGTCACGCTGAGAGCCAGAAGGTGGGTAGGCCATTCTGGGCGCTGTCGTCCCGAGAAGGGGTAATCGGGACGGCCTGTCCTAGAGGTGGTTGGAAGGTGTCAGAGCAGCCGAGAGCCAGAAGGCGCGTAGGGGCAGGCTGAGATACGGAAGGCTTGTGAGCTACCCTGCGTGCTGTCATCCCTGGGGAAGGGGACGGACTGTCCTAGAGGAGGCTGGAAGGTGTGTCAGGGTAGTCCACAGGCCAGATGGCGCATCTGGGTGGGTAAGAGCCTAATGGTACGTAGGGCAGACCAAGAGCTGGAAGACAGGTAGGCCGTCCTCAGCGCTGTCACCCCGGGCGGGCACCGGGGCGGGCTGTCCTAGAGGTGTTCAAAAGGTGTGTTCAGGGTAGACCAAGAACTGGAAGATGGGTAAGGGCGGGCCGCCTTAGAGTGGCCGGAAGGTGGGAGGGGCTTGCTGGGTTTCTGTATTGTATACACTTTTTAATGTAATTGGACTGTCTTGTATGTACAAATGTCTTTGTTACTGTTTTGTGGTGATTGAAACTTGGATTTGGGGTTTGTCCTCATTTCCCTGAAAACTGGTTGAATGTTGGGGTTTGGGGCCTGGTTTTGCTGCCCCTCTCCCTTGTAAAATTACTGTTTCTCTGTAAACAGCTGTAAATTTTAACTGGTTTGTAAACTGTGAATTGCTTAATAAAATATTTTTTAAAACAGGCATTTTGATTTAATCCCTGCCCTCCCCTTCACTGTTTGATCACGCAGCATTGCTCTTTGATGTGAAGGGCACTGCTTGTCACTGGCCACTTGGGTGTGTCTTTTCTTCCTGGTAATGGAAATTGAATAAAGATTCGTGCACCTTGTGTCTCACACCTGCACGCACACAACATGGGTGTGGGGGGGAAATAAGCACTACCACAGTTAGGCGGTAGTTAAAGGGAGGAAAGAAAGAACAGAAAAAATCCCAAATTAAACAGGAGTGGAGGCTTAGATACCCTGTTCACTCAGTGCTGCCTCGGAGGGAGCTGGATCAGTGTTTGAAGGACTCTTCACTTTTCTGTGTTAAGAACGAGAGAAGACTGACTTCTGAACAGCCTAGAACCACACAGTCAGTGTATCTTATTTACTGCTGTAAACAAAAACAGGCATTTTGATTTAATCCCTGCCTTCTCCTTCACTTTTTATTTGATATCGCAGCATTGCCCTTTGATGTGAAGGGCACTGCTCGTCATTAGCCACTCAGGCATTTCCTTTCTTCCTGGTGGTGGAATACTAAAAAAAAACCAAACAGGCATGTAAGCAAAAAAAGAAAAAAAAAGACATGTCACAGCTGCCTCTCAGGAACTGGACCAGTGTCAAGTGTGCTATGCATGTGTAAATAAAGGGTGACTTGGTGACAGGGTACCAGCCTTTATAGAGTTATTTCATCCTGTATCTAGTTTTCTCTTCATTCTTCCAAAGGATGTGAATATTGCTGATAAAGCCACACACATTTCTCATCCGTCCTGAACTGTCCATAAACCAAGTGATTCGCTGAGCCATTTCAGATAGCAGTTACGGATCAACCACATTACATGTGACTCCAGAGTAAAGACTGTATAGTAAACTAAACCAGATGGCAGATTATAAATACAAACAGAAAATGCTAAACCAGATGGCAGATTATAAATACAAACAGAAAATGCTGAACAAATTCAGCAGGTCCAGCAGCATCTTTGGAGAGAGAAAAACAGCTAGTCTTTGGAGTCCAACGTGACTTGTTCAGAACTTGGGAATGGCAGATTTCCTTCCTGATAGTTCTTAGCGAGAGGCATTAGAAGTATAAAGCCATAGAGTTGTAAGCACGGAAACAGACGCTTTGATCCAACTCGTCCATGCCAACCAGACATCCTGAATTAATCTCGTCCCATTTGCCAGCAATTGGCCCATGTTCCTCGAAACCCTTTCTATTCAAATACACATCCAGATGCCTTTTAAATCTTTAATTGTACCAGTCTCCACCACTTCCTCTGGCAGCTCATGCCACACATGCACCACTCTGTGCATGAAGAAGTTGCCCCTCTTAAATCTCCCTCCTCTCACCTTACACCTATACCCTCTAGTTTTGGACTCCATTACCCCAGGGAAAGGACTTTTACTATTCACCCTGCCTATGCCTCCCATGATTTTATAAATGTTTATAAGGTCACCCCACAGTTTCCGATGCTCCAGGGAAAATAGCCCAAGCCTATTCAGCCTCTCCTTATCATTCAAACCCTCCAACCCTGGCACTATCCTTGTAAATCTTTTCTGAACCTTTTCAAGTTTCACAACATCCTTCCTATGGCAGGCAGACCAGAATTGCACGCAATATTCCGACAGTGGCCTAACCACTGTCCTGTACAGCTGCAACATGATCTCCCAACTCCTACACACAATGCACTGACCAATAAAAGCAAGCATATCAAATGCCTTCTTCACTATCCTATCTACCTGCGATTCCACTTTCACGAACTATGAATCTGCACTCCAAGGGTTTTTTCTGTTCAACAACACATCCCAGGAACTTATGGTTAAGTGTATAAGTCCTGCCCTGATTTGTCTTTGTAGATGGGCTTCTCATGATGAATGATGATGATTGTGGCACTGAAACTGTCATTACAACTGGCTTTCAAATCAGAATTCCACTGCCACGGCTGGATTGGAATCTATACACTGAATGATAATCAAGTGTAGATTATCGAGCTGGATAACACAAGGATCAGCAGCAGCTGTTCACAATATATATCAAAGTCGAACTGTATTATTCCCGATTTGGAGATGCCGGTGTTGGACTGGGGTGTACAAAGTTAACAATCACACAACACCAGGTTACAGTCCAACAGGTTTAATTGGAAGCACACTAGCTTTCGGAGCGACGCTCCTGTGTCACCTGATGAAGGAGCGTCGCTCCAAAAGCTGGTGTGCTTTCAATTAAACCTGTTGGACCAGAACCTGGTGTTCTGTGATTTTTAACTTTGTATTATTCCCAAACTTGCAAATGATACAAAGCTGAGCAGTAATGCGTGTTACAAGGTTAACGCAAAACATTTTCAGGGAGGTTTGGACATGCAGAGTGGTTGGGTAGGGACATGGCAAACAGAATATAATATGGGAAAATAAGAGGTCGTCCACTTTGGTAGGAAGAACAGAAGTGCCAAGTATTTCTTAAACTGAGAGAAGTTAAGAATGTGCGTAAAGAGACTCGGGCAGTCCGTGTCAATAAGTCACTGAGGGCTAACCTGCAGGTGCAGCATGTTATTCCGAAGGCTGATGGAATGTTAGGAGTACCATGTGCAGTCTTGGTTGCCTTATCTCAAGATAAATATTATTGCCATGGAGCGAACGCAATAAAAGATTCGCTGAACTTGTTCTGCCAACGACAGGACTGTCCTACGGAGAAAGATTGGGCAAACTCCGCTTGGATTCCCTAGAGCTTTGAAGAACGGGAGCTCTCTACCATTTTTAACTCGAGAATTATTTACTGATTACAGCCAAACCTTTCAGGAGTGAATGTTTGGTCCATGTTCCCTAGTGCTAGATCCACCAAGCAAAGAAAACCATTTCCAATCTACCTTACTGTTCCAATGATATCTCAAAAACATTGATCAAACTTTGTCTTTAACTTCCAAAATCCTTTTATATGTTTGTGGGATATGGGTGTTGCTGGCTAGACCAGTATTTATTGTTCATTCTTAGTTACCCTTGAGGAGGTGCTGATGAGTTGCCTTTTGAGCCCTTGGGGTTAAATACACTCTCAGCACTATGAGAAAATGACAGGGAAGATAAAGCTTAAGTCAAATCCGAAACAGGAAGTGGTAGAAAGTCCTTACAGGTTGGCCAGCATTAGCTGACAGAGAAACAGGGTAAACGTTTTGAGTTGAACATGGCTTTATGAAGACCTAACCTTACGGATGTAACAAGAATGTGGCTGAGGGAGAGTTTCGTCCTGTGGAATAAGGGTAGAACGCTGAACGAGCTGAGTGTAGAAAGGTAATACTGAAGCAGGAAGAACAAAGAATAATACAGCACAGGAACAGACCCTTCCGCCCTTCAAACCTGCTGCAACACATTCTGCCCTTCCATACTAAAACTGGCTTCACTTAGAGGACCCGTATCCCTCTATTCCCTTCCTATTTATGTATTTGTCCAGGTGAATGATGCTATTATGTCTGCTTCCACCACCTTCTCTGGCAGTGCGATCCAGGCACTCACCACACTTTGTGTGAAAAATCTGCCTCACACATCTCTTTTAAACTGCACCCCTGCACCTTGAACTACTAGCATGGCTAGTAATTGACCCCTCCATCCTGGGAAAAAGCCTCATACTTTTCATGCTATCCATGCCATTCACAAACTTATAAACTTTTATTATGTCGTCCCTCAACCTCTTGCGTTCCAGTGAAAATAAACCCAGTCTATCTAACCTTTCTTCATAGCTAAAATCTCCCATACCAGGCAACATCCTGGTAAGTATTTTCTGTGCCCTCTCCAAAACATCCATATTTTTCTGGCAGAGTGTTGACCAGAATTGTACACAATATTCCAAGTGTGGCCTAACCAAAGTTCTATAAAGCTGAAGCATAACTTGTCTATTCTTATACTCAATGTTCCTTCCAATGAAGGCAAACATGTCATAGGTCTTTTGTACTACCTTATCTACCTGTGCTATCACCTTCAGTGATCTGTAGACCTGCATACTCCGATCTCCCTGCCTAACAATATTCCGAAGGGTTCTGACATTCGCTGTATAATTTCCACCTGTACTTCACCTTCCAAAACGCATCACCTCACATTTGTCCGGATTAAACTCCACCTGCCATTTTCCTGCCTATCCCTTCAATGGATCTCTATCCTGCTGTATCCTCTAACAATCTTCTTCACTATCTGCAACTCCACTAATCTTTGTACCATCCACAAACTTGCAAATTAGACCAGCCACGTTCTCCTCCAAATCATTTGTGTAGATCATGAACAGCAGAGGTCCCAGCACTGACCCCTGTGGAACACCACTCTCCACCTTCTGTCTCCCATGACTAAGCCAGTTCTGTATTCATCTTGTCAGCTCACCCCTGCTACCATGTGACTTCACCTTTTGTACCAGTCTGCCATGGGGGACCCTGTCAAAAGCTTTACTGAAGTCCATGTAGACATCAACCACTTTTCCCTCAATTATCTTTGTCACCTCCTCAAAAAACTTGATCAAGATGGTGAGACATAACCTTCCCCACACAAAATCATGCTGTCTATCGCTTATAAGTCTATTTACTTCAAAATGCCTATCGATCTTGTCCCTGAGAATCTTTTCCAATAATTTCCTGACCACCAACATGAGACTCACAAGCCTGTAATTTCCTGGATTATTCCTGCTACCCTTCTTGAACAATGGGACAACATTGGCCACAGCTCCCTGAGGACTCAGAATAGCCAAAGAGGATACAAAGGTGTCTGTCATTGCTTCAGCAATTTGTTTTCTTGCTTCCCTCAATATTCCAGCATAGATCCCCTCAGGATCCAGGGACTTACCTACTTTAATATTTATTAAAATGCACAACACCTGTTCCTTTTTTAATAGGAACTTGGCTTAGAAATTCGACACTTCCTTCCACAAGATGATCCTCTACCAATTCCTTCTTTTTGGTGAATTTTAATTTTGGACCATACCTACCTTTTCAGGCCCAAAAATAGATTGCCTCCTTTTGGCCTTCAGTGGGCCAACTCTTCCCCTGGCTACTCTCTTGCTCTTTGCATGTGTATAAAAAGTCTTCGGATTCTCCTTAATCCAGTTTGCTAATGATTTTTCATGACCCCTTTTTGCTCTTCTCATTCCTTGTTTAAGTTATTTCCTACTTTCCTTATGAACATCAAGTGCTTAATCAGTTCCCATCCTCCTCAGCCTTACGTGTGCTTCCTTTTCCTTTTTGACCAAGGTCATAACATTCCTGATCATCCAAGATTCATGTAACTTGCCGTAGCCATCCGTCATTCTCACAGGAGCATGCCGCTCCTGAACTCTGTCTCACTGTCGTTTGAAAGACAGGAGTAATATCCCAACAACTAAGGAGAGGCAAGGAGCAGAGTTGAGTATGGTAGCCATTACAAAAGAGAAAGTGCTAGAAAAGCTAAAAGTTCGAAAAATTGATAGATCCCCTGGCCTCGAAGGACTATATCCTAGAGTTCTAAGGGAAGTGGCTGAGGAAATAGGGGAGGCATTGGTTGTGAATTTTCAAAAATCACTGGAATCAGGGAAAGTCCCAGATGATTGGAAAATCACGGTTGTAATCCCTTTGTTCAAGAAAGGATCAAGACTAAAGATGGAAAATTATAGGCTGATAAGCCTAACCTTGATTATTGGTAAAATTCTAGATTCCATCGTTAAGGATGAGATTTCCAAATTCTTGGAAGTGCAGGGTCGGATCAGAACAAGTCAGCATGGATTTAGTAAAGGGAGGTCGCGCCTGACAAACCTGTTAGAATTCTTTGAAAAGGTAACAAGTAGGTTAGACCAGGGAAACTCAGTTATCTATCCAGACTTCCAAAAGGTCTTTGATAAGGTACCTCACGGGAGGCTGCTGAGTAAGGTGAGGGCCCATGGTGTTCGAGGTGAGCTACTGGCATGGATTGAGGACTGGCTGTCTGACAGAAGGCAGAGAGTTGGGATAAAAGGTTATTTTTTGGAATGGCAGCTAGTGACAAGTGGTGTCCCGCAGGGTTCAGTGTTGGGCCGCAGCTGTTCACTTTGTATTTTAATGATCTAGATGAAGGGACTGCGGGCATTCTGGCAAAGTTTGCCAATGATACAAAGTTAGGTGGTCAAGAGGTAGTATTGAGGAGCTGGGAAGGTTGCAGAAAGATTTAGTCAGTTTAGGAAAGTAGTCCAGGAAATGGCTGATGAAATTCTACATGAGCAAATGAGAGATCTTGCACTTTGAAAAAAAAGGATACAGGCATGGACTATTTTTTAAACGGTGAGAAAATTAATAAAGCCAAAGTACAAAGGGATCTGGGAATGCTAGTCCAGGATTCTCTAAAGGTTAACTTGCAGATTGAGTCAGTGATTAAGAAAGCAAATGTAATGTTGTCATTTATCTCAAGAGGGTTAGAATATAAAAGCAGCAATGTGCTTCTGAGACTTTATAAACCTCGAGTTAGGCCCCATTTAGAATACTGTGTCCAGTTTTTGGGCCCCACACTTCAGGAAGGACATACCGGCACTGGAGGATGTCCAGCAGAGATTCACACGGATGATCCCTGGAATGGTAGGCCTAACATACGACGAAGAGCTGAGGATCCTGGGATTGTTTTCATTAGCGTTTAGAAGGTGGAGGGGAGATCTAATAGAAACTTATAAGATAATGAATGGCTTAGAAAGGGTGGACGCTGGAAAGTTGTTTCCATTAGACGGGGAGACTAGGACCCATGGGCACTGCCTTAGAATTAGAGGGGGTCAATTTAGAACAGAAATGATGAGACATTTCTTCAGCTAGAGAGTGGTGGGCCTGTGGAATTCATTGCCATGAAGCGCAGTGGAGGCTGGGACGTTAATGTCTTCAAGACAGTGATTGATAAATTCTTGATCTCACAAGGAATTAAGGGCTATGGGGAGAGTGCGGGTAAGTGGAGTTGAAATGCCTATCAGCCATGATTAAATGGCGGAGTGGACTTGATGGGCCGAATGGCCTTACTTCCATTCCTATGTCTTATGGTTTTATGGAAATACTCCCACATGTCTGATGTGGATTTACCCTCAAACAGTTGCCTCCAATAAAAATTCTCCAGTTCCTTCTTAATATTGTTGTAGTTCGCCTTTCCCCAATTTAACACCTTCCCATGAGGACTGCTGTTATCCCAATATGTGTGTATATTAAACTCACTGTATTATAGTTACGACTCCTGAAATCCTTCCCCACTGAAACTTCACTCATCTGGCTGGGCTCATTTCCCATAATCAGGTCAAGTGTAAACACAATGAGATGGTGCATTTTGGAAAAAGGAATAGAGAAAATAAATATATACTTAATGGTACAGTTCGAATGTGTGTGCAGGGTCAGAAGGATCTGGGTGTTGATGTGCACAGATCTGTGATTGTGACAGGACATGCTGACAGAGCATTTAGCAAAATATATAGGAACTTGGACTTCATAAAGGGAGTTATCGTGCATGCAAAAACAAACAGAAAATGCTCAAGTTTTTTTGCAAATCTCTAGCTGTTGGGTTTATGGCAGAACAACCATCCATTTCTGATCTTCACACCTTGTAAAGAGTCCTTGAAAGGAAACAGGGAATTTTGGCTCCAAGTTTGAAAAGCTACGATTGTTGTCCATAAATCAAAGGAATTGAGGGGAGTTTCAATAGCCATGTACAAAATTTTGATCAATTTAGAAAAGGTAGTCAAGGCAAAAGTTATTTCTATTAGGTTATGCTGCAAAGAGCAGGGGCACACGTGTACAGTTTTGGACAAGTAGGAAGGATGGGCAAGGACTTTGTTTATGCTGCCAGTGGTGATACACAAACTGAAGGTGGGGTGGGGGGTGGTTTGGAGATGATCAATTATCTCAAATTAGCCAAGAAAGGCACTTGATAGGGATAAACTTAGAGGGCTAGTAATGTTCCACAGAGACACTTTGGACTTTATGGGTTGACTGGCCTTAGTCTGCACTTCATCACCTCTCCTCATTATTTTCACTATTATTTAACCTCTGCTCATAATTTAACCCTTAGAGTTCAGGAATTATCCAGGTAAGTATGCATTATCCTCGAAGGACCAATACATTCTAGTTTTCTTCAAGTGTCATACCTGAAAGTGAGGATACACTTCACTTGTGGTGCAACTAAGATTTGGAGTTTAACTTCTTTACATTGATACTTGAAATATGTACCCACAAAAAGAACAAACCTTTGTCCTTCCGTTGTCAAAGACCAACAATATTCAGGTACTGGTGAATCAAAAGATTCATTCAAATCTTTCTGTGATGCTTGGGGTGGATTTCCTGTTTGCAAAGCCTTCATATTTAATATTCTGCAAAAGGAAAGTAGGGAAAAAAGCACAAGTCAATGACAGAAATTCAGAACAGGTAAACAGCTCACGTGACTCGAATTTACTCCTTCCATACTCACCACATAGAATCATAAAATCTCTACAGTGTGGGTACAGGCCATTAGGCCTAACAAGTCCACACCGACTCTCCAAAAAGCATCCCATTCAGACTCTCAGCCCTCTCACCCCCCCCCCAACCACCACCAAATCACTCTAACCCTGCATTTCCCATGGCTAATCCACCCAATTTACACATCCCTGGGCACTATGGGCAATTTAGCATAGCCAATCCACCTAACCTGCACCCAAACTTTTGGATTGTGGGAGGAAACCCACACAGGCACAGGGAGAACGTACAAACTCCACACTACAGATGACCCCACTACACTATATGCTTTCACACAAACACACATTTTCACACAGACCCTCTCTCATACATGTGCTCCCCCTCTGAGACACAATCCCCACACTCACACCCAAGCATGTGCTTATAGTCTGTCACACACATGCAAATATACACTGGCTCTCTCTCTCACACACACACACACACACCCTCTCTCTCTCCCTCTCATGCATGGACACAGACATATAAGTCTTTGGAGTAAATTTGCAATTGCAGAATTATGATTGCAGATTCATTCAAAAAGCACATAATCTGTATGCAGTCAATCCATGTTACATTTTATAAATTCCTACTTTGGCAATAGAACCAGTCTGACTCAAGATTGGGATATAGACAGACTCTAACCTCACACCTTTAATGTACTGTCTGAGCTGAGATATCACTTTTATTTATAAAACCTTGTTATCTTAACAATGTGATTTGAAAAAAGTTCTGGGATTTACAAACTAATAAACCAAAACCTGCAACCCATGATAGACAACAGCAATCTAGGTTTGTTCAATATATTGTATCAGTTGCATGACACTTTGATCTTTCACTATAAATTCTGTCTCATGATCCTGCTCCACTATCTACCTGATGAAGGAACAGCGCTCTGAAAGCTAGCACTTCCAAGTACACCTGTTAGACTATAACCTGGAGTGGAGTGATTTTTAACAAACTACACACAGTCACCCGAGGCTGGAATTGAACCCATGCCCCTGGCGCTGTGAGGCAGGAACGCTAACAACTGAGTCACCTCACAAAAATGGCAGGCTACGCATGCGCCCTACTCCATTTTTGCCCCCTATTAAAATGGAGGCCGTACATACGTCCCACTGAATATTACCCCCAATAAAAATGGCGACGGTTAATTTGGGCCGATTTGAGCGCAGAAGGACAGCAATCACTGCCCCAGCTTAGTGCAAACGAGTGATGGAAGCGTTTCCTTGCAGTCTTTATCACAAATCTCAGTCTTGCAGGATCACAATTTCCCTCCTTCACTTAACAACAGTTTAGCCTTTCTCGTTGTCTTCCATCTTCAACACGCAATATCCCTCTTACAGGCTCAACAAATCTACGCCTGCGCGGAAGCTCCAGGCGGGTGGTCATGCGCGAACCAACAAACCCCACCCACACTTCATTCCTATTGGTGATAAACCGTCGCACTTCCCTACCTTCTATTGGTTCATGCTGTCGTCGATCATCCGGGCCCGCCCCTTTCTGACCTGGGGCGGGCGCAGACAATGGTGAGCGTGAAACAAGCGCGACGTCAGCGAATCAAACCCACAGCGTGACTGCCGAACCTTTCTGAAGGAGAGTCACTGGACTGGAAATTTACTTTGCTTTCTCTCCACAGATGTTACCAGATGCAAAGTATTCATCTCTCTCAATGCATATTATGTCCCTCATTTGTTCTTGAGTGGAGCTACCCTCTTGCCCTTTCCTGCCTGTAAAATGCCTTGGGATTCTCCTTAATCCTTTTTACCAAGGACATTTCATGACCCCCATTTTAACCTTCCTAATTTCTTGCTTAAGTTCTTTTCTGCTTCTTTGAAACTTCTCAAGGATCTTGTCTGATTTGACTCTTATGATTTCAGTTTCCTAAACGTTATGCATGTCTTCCTTTCTTTTCTCATCTCTTGTCATCCAGAGTTCACCAAATTTGCTATCCTTATCTTTTGTCCTCACAGGAATGTGCTGGTCCTGAACTCTAATCTTCAGTTTCCCCCTAACACTTTTGTAATTAAGCCTTAAAGCTTACAGAATTATTATAATTGTTCCCAAAATGCTCCCCCATTGAAACTTTGTCGACCTGTTCAGGATCATCCCCCAGTACAAGGTGTAAGAAATGGGGAAGTGTGTTGTTTTTGCAGAAATAGAAAAGCAAGGGAGTGTATGTGCAGACAAGGAGTACAAGAAAAATATCAGCTAGGCAAGCATTAGGGAAATGTATCTATCTTTAATGAATAATTGTGGATAATTAAATACTAACTTTAGTGCAGAATTATTAAAGCAAATAATTCTTTTAAATAATAGTCTCAGCAAAATAGCTGAGACAGCTGAAACGCATAAACCAAGCATGAAAAGATACATTGTTAAAACGTATGTTCAAGAATGGAATGTACTTATGAACAATGGAAGATGTTACAAGCAAAGTAAAAGAACATCAAGATACAAGTTTAGCCTTATGTCAGCACTTAGAGGGAAAGGTTGCCAACTTGGAGAAAAGCGGGCAATAAGGGCGGAGCGCAGCTGGGTAGTGGTAGAATACAATAAGAAAGATTGGGTAATGTAAGAGATGAAAATGTCATGCTGGAAAAGCGCAGCAGGTCAGGCAGCATCTAAGGAGCAGGAGAATCGACGTTTCGGGCATGAGCACTTCAGGAATGAGGAAAGTGTCTCCGCCCCCATGCCCATCTCCGTCACCACGCCTAACCCCGCCCATATGCCGATCTCCGTTCCCGCCCCCATGCCCAACCCTGCCCCCACTCCCAGCTCCAGCCCCACACCAGGTCCTAGCTCCCAGCCCTGCCGTGTTTTCACCATCCCTCCAGAACTACCCCTCTCTGAAGATGAAAGATCAGTCCTCAGCAGAGGCCTCACCTTCATTCCCCTACGCTC